>NC_092228.1:14823306-14870806 GCF_036320965.1 Panulirus ornatus
CTCCCCCAACTCCCCCTTTTTCCCCCCACCCACCAACCTCCCTAGCTAGCTCCCCACCTCCTACGTCACTCCGCTCACCCCCCCTCTCATGTCTCTCCCCCCACCCCAACCCCTCTCGTTCCCTCTTCATCCATCATCACCACCGCCGCCATCTGCCGCTCAAGCCTACCCTTCTCCACCTCGCACCACTGTCTACTTCAACAACATAACTTCCACCCTCACTCTACCATACCTACCTCATTCCTCTCCCCTCAACTGTAATCTATCACAACTTCCATTCTTGTTCCCACTTCTCTACTGAGGACCGATATTCACCCGCTTCCCTCACACCCATTACACCAAATCCGCTTCCCCAACCCTTGAGATGCCTCCTACTTCTCCTGCACTAAACTCATCCTCCTCCCCACATCCTTTCCCTCCGTCCCACTTCCCCAGCAGTCATGCCGCTTCCCACTTCCTCTGGCCGACCCGCCACCAACGTCCCAGCTGGCGCGTCGCGTTGGCCTGACCTTGGCGTCGTCCGTTGTCATAGTAACGACACCAACCTGTCCGGGGAAACTGCCTCCATGCACCTCCTCCGGTCCCCACACCACACCACACCACACCACCACACCACACCACACGCCCACTCAGCTCTCGTAACTCCCATGGCTCAGCAGTCTACACACACCCATCCCATACCTCCCATGGCTCAGCAGTCCACACACACCCATCCCATCACTCCCATGGCTCAGCAGTCTACACACACCCATCCCATCACTCCCATGGCTCAGCAGTCCACACACACCCATCCCATCACTCCCATGGCTCAGCAGTCCACACACACACCCATCCCATACCTCCCATGGCTCAGCAGTCCACACACACCCATCCCATACCTCCCATGGCTCAGCAGTTCACACACACACCCATCCCATCACTCCCATGGCTCAGCAGTCTACACACACCCATCCCATCACTCCCATGGCTCAGCAGTCCACACACACCCATCCCATCACTCCCATGGCTCAGCAGTCCACACACACCCATCCCATCACTCCCATGGCTCAGCAGTCCACACACACACCCATCCCATCACTCCCATGGCTCAGCAGTCCACACACATCCATCCCATCACTCCCATGGCTCAGTAGTCCACACACACACCCATCCCATCACTCCCATGGCTCAGCAGTCCACACACACATCCATCCCATCACTCCCATGGCTCAGCAGTCCACACACACACCCATCCCATCACTCCCATGGCTCAGCAGTCTACACACACCCATCCCATCACTCCCATGGCTCGGCAGTCCACACACACACCCATCCCATCACTCCCATGGCTCAGCAGTCCACACACATCCATCCCATCACTCCCATGGCTCAGCAGTCTACACACACCCATCCCATCACTCCCATGGCTCAGCAGTCCACACACACCCATCCCATACCTCCCATGGCTCAGCAGTCCACACACACACCCATCCCATCACTCCCATGGCTCAGCAGTCTACACACACCCATCCCATACCTCCCATGGCTCAGCAGTCCACACACACACCCTTCCCATCACTCCCATGGCTCAGCATCCACACACACCCATCCCATCACTCCCATGGCTCAGCAGTCCACACACACCCATCCCATCACTCCCATGGCTCAGCAGTCCACACACATCCATCCCATCACTCCCATGGCTCAGCAGCCTACACACACCCATCCCATCACTCCTATGGCTCAGCAGTCCACACACACCCATCCCATACCTCCCATGGCTCAGCAGTCCACACACACACCCATCCCATCACTCCCATGGCTCAGCAGTCTACACACACCCATCCCATACCTCCCATGGCTCAGCAGTCCACACACACACCCATCCCATCACTCCCATGGCTCAGCATCCACACACACCCATCCCATCACTCCCATGGCTCAGCAGTCCACACACACCCATCCCATCACTCCCATGGCTCAGCAGTCCACACACATCCATCCCATCACTCCCATGGCTCAGCAGTCCACACACACCCCCATCCCATACCTCCCATGGCTCAGCAGTCCATACACACCCATCCCATCACCCCCATGGCTCAGCAGTCAACACACATCCATCCCATCACTCCCATGGCTCAGCAGTCTACACACACCCATCCCATCACTCCCATGGCTCAGCAGTCCACACACACCCATCCCATACCTCCCATGGCTCAGCAGTCCACACACACCCATCCCATCACTCCCATGGCTCAGCAGTCTACACACACCCACCCCATCACTCCCATGGCTCGGCAGTCCACACACACCCATCCCAACACTCCCATGGCACAGCAGTCCACACACACCCATCCCATCACTCCCATGGCTCAGCAGTCCACACACACCCATCCCATCACTCCCATGGCTCAGCAGTCCACACACATCCATCCCATCACTCCCATGGCTCAGCAGTCCACACACACACCCATCCCATCACTCCCATGGCTCAGCATCCACACACACCCATCCCATCACTCCCATGGCTCAGCAGTCCACACACACCCATCCCATAACTCCCATGGCTCAGCAGTCCACACACACCCATCCCATCACTCCCATGGCTCAGCAGTCCACACACACACCCATCCCATCACTCCCATGGCTCAGCAGTCCACACACATCCATCCCATCACTCCCATGGCTCAGCAGTCCACACACATCCATCCCATCACTCCCATGGCTCAGCAGTGCACTTGCCCCACCCCTTCTCTCTCTGTCTCCACCTCTATGTGTTAAATGATATGTGCGCTCACATATTCAAAACGTGTTTGTGTGTTTGTGTGTGTGTGTGTGTGTGTGTGTGTGTGTGTGTGTGTGTGTGTGTGTGTGACTATGCAAACATAACTGGGCGTGTCCATGCAAATACGAGGAATCATGTTCCACACACACACACACACACACACACACACACACACACACACACACAGGTGGTTGTAGCGACTTATTGCCTGACTGTGTAAGTGGTTACGGTCCAGCACGTACATTAAGCGTAGCCAAACCCCGCCTCCACATCGCCTACGAACACAAGTGAAAACACAGAACTGATGTTATCATTGCCCTTCATAACATCCTGGACACTACGGTGGCCACGAACACCGGCAATCACCAAGTCATATCAACTACCGCATCCCTGTAATTACCCCGGATAATTATCATCAGCGAAGGCAATTACTTACGGTGGATTCTAGTCATTATATGACTAGATTACCGCCATACCTTTCCCTGCTCTAATACACAAACACACACACACACAACACACACATCCCTTGACCTCTTTCAATATCTTATTTATGGCATGGCTTCGGCAGTGACTTCAGACCGCAAATGAACCTTCGACATACGAAACGAAGATATGAACTCCCTACAAATATATCACGTAGGTCACATTGTATCTTCGCACAGGCTCTGCAATATGCAGACACACCACACGCCTCTTAAAACCTTCAAAAGCAATATTCGAGCACGAATGAGCAGGCAACGTTGGCGGTAAGGGAAAAATGTCAGTTAATATACAATAAGACGCAGGTACACCAAGGTGGTATTCAGCTGTATAGCTTATATAAAAGCTAGGAATATCTCTGCCTTTGAATACCTGCAATACTCACGCCGTTCTCCACACACACACACACACACACACACACACACACACACACACACACATACACACACACATACACACACACATACACACAGAGAGGCATGTGGGTTAAATATCTTTCACCTGAGTCTACGTCGTGGCAACAACGTCCAACTTTATCAACATATATATATATACATATATATATATATATATATATATATATATATATATATATATATATATATATATATACACATAAAGGGGGCAAAACTTTAATTCATCCTTTTGGCAATTTGAATATTCATAGAACCGGGCGATTCCTGTATAAATCAAGCCATAAAATATTCATTCTGCACTGCAGTATGGCTCCCGCTTCCTCCTCACCTACAGCTTCGGTGTGGAGTGCCACCACAGCCGCCGGTGCCGGGTGTGAGGCCATCTGACCCAGCGAGGAACAACGTGCACGACACATGTTACGCACACAAGACATACCCTGATGACTGCATTAACCCCTTGACAGGGTCGTTACTACGACCCTTCGGTGCGACGACCCCTGGCCTTTACAAACACCAGGGGCCGTATGCAGAAAAATTCTTAGATTTCTGCTTATTTTTATGCTTAGTTGAGCAAGTGACTTGAGCGCCACACAGAAAAGGACTAAGCACGACGCTTAGCAAAACTTAAGCATAAGATTTAAGAAGTATGAAATGCAGTTTGGGTCAAAATATCTGTCGTCTGCTAAGCAAATACTTAAGCGTAGGGCAGCTTTCAGAAACAAGCTTAGCAAAATTCTTAAAGTTAAGTAAAATTCTTTGGGGTTAAGCATACTTAAGCATTCTAAGAAGTTTCCTGCATACGGCCTCAGACCCTTAGAAGCGGGGCCATCTTGCCCTAAGAGTCGTACCGTTTTGGTTTAAGAGCCGCACCGTCGTGCTCCAGGGCTGTACCGTCATGCTCAAGGAACCGTTACCGCTCAGCTATACAGACTCTCCTACCATCGCGCTCAAGCGCTGTGCCGTCAAACTCAAGAGAGTTACGGTGTCATGAGAGAGAAAGAGATTATAACATGAAGTGCAACGTATCGGGTGACAAACAGTAACAGTTAATGAGGATAATGTGCAGCAGCCGCCGAGGGAGGGAGAGTGTGGCAGGCCGCTCCCGTGGTCCGCCGTGCTTCTCGGGTGTCGACAACCACACGCCGCCGCTGCCGCCACCACCGCCACGATCATTTTACACATGCCAAACTCCGACGCCTCCTGCAGACTGACCATCTACCTCACGCCACCTCCTCCTATCACCATCAACCTCACCATCCCCACCTCCCTCCATCACCAGGATGTCCATCAAGCCTCCGTGTCGATTTCATCAACTATGTGCTACAAGCAGTGGTAACTTCACACACACACACACACACACACACACACACACACACACTCACACACACAAAGTCGGGAATTACGTTATCATGTACGAAAAACCTTACCAATCGTAGGGCACAACTTAAATCACAAAACATCAATACAAAAGTTGTCAGTTAAGGAAAAAAAATCATAATAGAAAAGGCTGTGTGTGGCTACGGAATGATAGAACCAATACGTGCGCCGGAAAAATTGTGAACGAAACCCGCGTCAAGAATTTACATATTTACATATTCATTTACATATTGGTAGTCCATAATCGTTTATCATTCGTTGGCGGGTGGGTGGGTGAGCAGGCCGGGCCAGCCAGCGGGTGGACATGAGAGGAGCGGAGGACAGGCGCGGAGGTGGACGACCCAATGACCTGGCCTGTCATGCGAGAGGCCTCGGGAAGAGGTGATGGAGAAGAGGGAAGGAGGAAGGCTCAGTGAGGGGGAAGGAAGAGGGAGATCGAGGCAGAGTAGGAGGGGAATGAAGCAATGGAAGGAAGGTAAGTGCGACGAGGAAGGGTAAGAGGAACGAAGGAGGGACAGACAAACGAATGGTGACGAGGTGTGAATGGTGGATAAAGAAAATGGTTATACGTTAACGGACGACCAGCAGTGGAAGTGGGTATGAGGAGGATGAAGCTGAGCAAGAGGAACTGGTGCAGGTGTGTGTGTGTGTGTGTGTGTGTGTGTGTGTGTGTGTGTGTGTGTGTGAGGGGGAGGGAAGGTACGAATGATTCCCTCCTGCTCCCTCACCTCCTTCGCAGTCCATCACACCACACACCTGACCTGGCCATGTGTGCCACGCTACTGTGTAAGAGGAGCGGGAAAACGGGACAAATAACGAAAAGAAAGCACAAGGAACACATGAGATTATGAAGAAGACAACACATTAATCATAAACAGATATAACATGTGGGATGTGAAATAAGACAGATGGAATAGCACACAAATGACATCAAAGCACAATACATCATGGTAAAAAGAAGTCAACATCACAATGAACCGAGAAAAACAAAACTCGTTCTCACACCGGCATATCAACGTTCCCTGATTTCCAAGCAGTCTGGGCCAAGCGTCTGTAACTGCTGCATCCACCACGAAATTACCACCACAATAAACAGCTCTTGGTGGACAATGTATTCCACACACACACACACACACACACACACACCAACAATCTACGAAACTTCTGGCAGCAAAAGGAGGAGTGAAGAACGAGTCCCATGATGGGTTAGTGACCGGGGTACGACAACCAGACACTGGCATATCCAGGGGGCAGTGTGTATCTGACAGTATACCAGCATCATCATGAGGGTTGGAGAGCATCGAGGTTTGTCGATACGGCCGGTGAAGACACCTGCTGTTCTGGCCACGTTCACACAAGGCGTGAGCCGACTCGAAAGTCCGTCGGGAAGGAGCATGTAAATGAAGTGTAGTCGACCCTCCTGGTTCTTAGGCCCACCTGCCCTCCTCCTCTTACATCGACGTACTGTACTGTATGCCTACCTACTGCTTTACCTCCTCCTCCCCCCTGGTATGTGCCCTACACCTACACTACGACAGAAGGTGGTACGGTGTGATGCGGAGAGAGTGACTGGTCTCATGACATCGCTAGCTTAAATGTGGTAGCATCATCACCTACGAGAGAGCCTGAACTTAATCCCCTTAGTCTTCAGTCACCATTACGGACCACTGCAGAGGATTACCACCTACGAAGGACCCAAAGGTAACACATTGAATCCTTCGCGGGTTACAATCGGCCGTTAACCCCCTTCAGACGATGGCCTGTCGTGGCCTCTGACCCATCTCTTGAAAGGTCAGGCCAAAAGCCAGCAGGGCATCACAACCAGAGGTCGTAACGTCGTGCTCAAAGAGGTTAGAGAAACAAGTAACGCGGCAGTCTTGCCACTCACCATCAGTAAGGCTTCCACCACCGACACCCAAACGGCGTTAATGCAACGCAGCACATTAACGTGTCACAACAAGGCCAATCGCCCCGACCTGATGAAGAAACACTGTGACCAGCCAGCCAGCTGACCGTCGGCAGGCTACGGTGACAATAACGTCACAGCAGCAGCTGCTGTTCCTGGTCAGAACTAAAGCTCTATAGAGCAAGTCTTAGTCCTGGCTTCCATTTTTCTAGTGAGGTCTTTGCTGCTGCTCCTCCTGGTCAGAGGTAAAATTCTAGAGCAAAACTTAGTCCTGGCTTCAAATATTCTAGTGAGGTCCTTGCAACAGTCTGGATTATGAATGACATGGAAAGCATGCCGCTGAAAAACAAGCTGGTACACATTATCTGACGTGAACTGGTTCTCTGGCTGGGACGAAACCACGTGCCAACCCCAGAGGACGTCATGTGAAGCGGCCTGGAAATACTTACAAGTTGACCAAGGTGGGTACAGTAGAGCGGCCACTGGGTCGTCTGACTGACATGATGAATGAGGGGAGCAACCGTTACAAAATGGGCAGAAAAAAAGGCGAGAATAATTGATTCCGAGACAATGTATCATGAGCTATGACAACCAGGGACGTACTGAGAACATACACATAGAAGAATACAAACAGCAACTCAACGCTGGATCATCTGGAGGGCTTAAGTGACAGCAGGAGAGATCAGACCTTCACACACATTACTAAGAGAGAAATTTCTATCCACTTTTAATCACGGTGACACAAATGACGTAAGTCGTGGACTTGAGACGGAGTGTTCGTCTAGTTTATATTTAAGGTAATCATGATTCACTACATGACGTAAAAAGCCATAGACATCGACACCTACACAGCACAAAACAAGGCTTACGAGAGACACACGAACTCCAGCCTTAGATACCAGCTCCCTACTGTTACAGTAACACTAGTGATGTCAAGCCTACAGCACAGGCACTCTGCACTGTACGGCTATGCTAATGTGCGCACATTAACGGCAGCAACCGAGACGCAACACTTCCTCACACTCCCAACTTCCCTGCGCAAGTTTGTTCATTACCTCAGACTGGAATTAACTGAAGGAAGTTAATATGGATCAAGCTGTGGAACATGGGTCGCTTACCTTCCCAGTCACGGAGTGTTTCAGTTCTGGGTCTCTTTGAGAGAAGGAGGGAGGTTTAAAATCCTGGACTTCGGACCCATGACCTTTCACCCGAATCCTTAAAAATCTGGTTAAAGACCCGTCCAAAATTTTAGAGGGTCGTGCGTTCGTGTTCAAGGAGCGTAGGGAGGGCCACGCTCAAGGGGCATAAGGCCACACTCAACACGGGATCACTTGCCATCTTCACACAGCCTGAACCTCCGGGTACATTACAGCCGACTCGGACCTCAACTTTACCATAACTTTCTGCTAAACTTTCGCGAACAACACATCTCAAACAGGCATCAGGTCGACCTTCTTCCCAAGGATTTCCTAAAGAATGAAAATACAGTTACATTTTTTTCATATTTGGTGTGGTTATATGAATATATATATACCGCAGGACCCTTTCTATAGGCTCCTGCAGTCCAAGGCTGCGTTACCTGCAGTTTGAGGGAAATGTACACTGCTATGGGGTGAAAGGTGTTTTTGACAATACTGGAGACTGTACTTTCAATGGCACACTCTCGCGGTGAGTTCGGTAATACATATATATGACTATAATGTACTGAGTGTGCACTTTCATAAAACACATGATGCCCTCAACTTCAGCGAGCACAAGAGAGCGACCGCTGCCTCCTCCTCCTCCTCCTCCTCCTCCTCACCAACCATGATGGTAGGCTGGATCTGGAAAACATTCCAGACGACAGGAAAACCTAATGATGACACTCCATGTCAATTTAAACTTTCCAGACCAGACTACTGCTGTGTGCTGACATCTCCTCCCGAGGCTGGCGGAAGTGCCTTGTTACACAAAAGATCACACCACAGCTCGCGATGACTTACAGTTCAAAACTGCTGTAAACGATTTACAGTGACAACTCTCTGGAGTGCAGACGTTCGTGTACCATAATTTACACATGGAAAAATAAATATGGAATGTATGGTTCTATATATCTGGAGTGGCTTAAAATTATCTACTAATCGCAAGAAAGGGTAGTGTAGGAATGCACAAGTGAAATACAAAAAAGGTGGGGAAAAAATATACGATAAAGGAAAACTGTAAATTATCCGAGGCTCAAACCTTCGTGATCCTCCAGGCGAGTAATCATTAAAAGCATCATCACAGACGGTCTGACGGGGGGAACCTGGGGAAATCAGCAATACACACCACTAGTGTCCCCTCCAGAGCAGCAGCCTAGCACCACTGGACTGTATTTAGGCTTACGGTCTGCCGTCCCTGACAGCCTAACAAATCACGGGTGAGAGAGACACACACACACTGACCCTTCGTCCCAGGCGGAGCTGTGGATGCAGACGAGACTTGAAGACCACTGGTGGTTATACCTCCGGTGCCATACTGGGTTTGGTCATTCTGGGAGGGGATAAAAAAAACACAATCGAATCTTACGTCTCTACTGAGAAAAGAAGCTCGTGTGTTGTGGTGGTGTGGTGATGCGACTACCGTCTTGCTCATTAACAGGAGCCTCGCCTGTGGCCAAGCTTTCTTAATGAGCCGCGTTCTCCCCGCCGACTCACTTATGCTAATGAAGCCAAGAATACTCATTATACTCCAATATACTCGATCCTCCTGGCAGATATGGATTACCCCGGACGAAACTAACCCTCCCAGAGTGAGATATATCCCGGAGACGCCTCACGGGTTGCATCATCAAGTATACGACGGATACTACTGTACGGTAGAGAGGGCCAGCTCAGGGTGGCTAGTCTTCACCAACACTATAAGACCTCAGACCGGCAGCGCTAAACACTCCTCTACTAGTGTACAACAGAGGCAAGCGATACTCCGGCGAGGTAGACCCAAAGTTCTAGTCCAGATTTTTAGTCGCACAAAACCTATACAATTATCATGGACATGTGTGTGAGTGTGTGTGTGTGTGTGTGTGTGTGTGTGTGTGTGTGTGTGTGTGTGTGTGTGTGTACTTAAAACATGCTAGAGCAATTCAATTTCTGGTTCGTATTGACCAACGTTTCATGAAACAAACATCAGAATCATACACTGTATATGACTAAACTTATCAATTTACCGAATATGAAATGTAAAATTAGTTTGACGCCACCAGGTCAAGCCAAACAGTTACATAATTCGTAAATATACCCACCCACAGACGCCGTCACAGGTCCACTCGTACCTATACATATAATGATACGGGCGAGGATCATAAACCACTGGTGGTATGAAAATTAACTCGAGGGAGCGTGAGAAGCCTGGACCCGGGCCGGGCACCAAGGCGCACAGCCCTATTGACGCCGGGACTATTGAGGCCCCGCCACTAGGCTATTGTCGAGCTGCCTCGCTCTGTATCACCGCTACACCCACCACCCACCACCACCATCTGTGTCCTCTCCCTCTGCCTGCCTCGCTCTGTAACACAGCTACAACCACCACCATCCATCAACATCCCTATCCATTGCTTAGCCCCGAACTGACAACATCCTGTTATCTTTTAAAGTAAACTCCATTCTAAATGTACACATTTTGATAGATTCTCTCATTCTCCACAGCAATGACACCACACGAGACGTACCATCAGTCCTTCCCACCACACCATCACACACGACGGGTCTACCATCACCCTCCTCCACCACACACCTCAGTCCTACCCATCGACGTGCACGTCTACCATACAGGCCGGCGGTGGCTAAGGATTATAGATACAATATAAGCCGATCGCTCCGTACAACCCTAGGACTCCTCGCTGTTCCTCCTGACCCTTCGTCAACCCTAGAGTTCCCAGTTATTCCCCCTAAATCCTTCGGCATCTATTCCATGTCCTATCTCTCCTTCTGTCCCTACCACACTCGATCAACTCCTTCCACAGACTGACACTGAAGCTGCCCGATCCTTTACTACTTACATTCCCATAGTCCTCCACAATTTAAATCCTGTTGATCAGTCCTCTCTTTACGTCACCCGTGCCCCTCAGAGTCCCACATTCCCCCCTCCCCTTTCTACCTTCGCTGCTCCTACCTTCTTTGTTTTTTTTTCTGCTTATTCTCGTCGCCCTCACCCTCCTCCCTGACCACATTCCTTCCCGTGTATCCTGGCGGGAACCTCTCGCGAGATCTCACGTCAATACGCACTTCCCAACACAAGACAACTGCCAGCACCGTATCTACTCTGCATGTCCTGCCTGTTAATAAATTCCTCAATGATATACTCACTCACTCGATCAAGAAATAAAACAAATATATCTAGTCATCAAAAAAAAAACCTATAAAAAAAGGAAGCGCAATATTCTGAATGAAAAAAATGCGACGTTTCCAACTTCAAATTTAGACTATATCAAATCGAGATCTGCTTTTTAGATGCTTTTCTGTGTTATGTTCTGGTGGTTGATCAAAAATGCAGAAACAATTCGCATAAAAGGTAAATACGAGGCGTCCCCTACTGAAAATACGACTGGAAAGTACTGCATGTATTAAACAGCTGTATGAAAATACAGGAAAATGGAACAAAAATTAGTAAAAAACACAAAAACATTAAGGAAATTAGTAGTGAAAACGGAGATAAACAACGTGACAGATGTAAACGGCAAAAGTACAAGGAGTGGCAGGAGGACAGGGAAGGACACGTATAGCATGAGGGAGAAGGAAGGTCCTGGTGAAGGGGTGGGTGAGGAGAGGGCGTCCGTGGCCCGTGTCATAGCACGACACAAACAGCCTGCGGGCATCACAAAGCTTAGCCAAGTCATGGACGTCCACTAAGGGGTGTGGGTCGGAGGACGCGGGCCAACCTTCACCTCCCACTACGTTAACTCCTCCTCCTCCTCCTCTCCCTCTAACCCTTCCTTTCACCTGACGACAAGACACTCCCTTCGAAAATATCTAGCTTCACATGAGCCCCAAGAACCAGGAATTTCTCTCCCGAAGCCACTGGAAAAATGTCGATAAAAGACAAGTCAAGTTGAATTACTACGTCGGCAAAAGAAATCATCCAAGAGCAGCACCTTCTACGGCGAGACCAAATGGCGCCAAATACGTATCATACGGCCGCAGAGAGAGAGAGAGAGAGAGAGAGAGAGAGAGAGAGAGAGAGAGAGAGAGAGAGAGAGAGAGAGAGAGAGAGAGAGAGAGGAGCAGCAACAGGACACAGATGCAAGAAGCGATGCTCCAGGAATACATAGTCATCTTCATCAACGCGATGATAATGACGAAAGAAATATATATTTTTCTTTTCTTTTTTTTTACAACCCAACGGTTAAAACTTCTGAGAAGATATTACCCAACTTGACTTTGGAGAAAACTTCCCCCACACATGATAACCAAAATACAAATCATATTCTCGGTCGTTATCTTCTCTCCCTCCCAGGCAAGGAAGCTGATGGGATGGGAGCCAGGAGGTGAGCTGGGAACACATGACACACAAGACGGTGTGCTGGTGAGTCAACAAGAAGATCCTAACAAGTGTATTGAGAGGCTGCTTTCGCCACGCCTTTCCGACGGCGATGCAGCTGGTGCTCCTGGATTAAAGAAACTCATGCCATCCCCACTCACTGTTCATGACTATATTCCTAACCACACTGCCCTATATATATTATACCTGACGTCACAAATATTAATAAAATCCCATGCCAAGTGTTTCTAAACATATCCCTGCTTCTCTGTCATTCTCACCTGACTGTCTTACGGTGTACAGGTGTACTGACAACATACATCGGTGTCAGAACCGTGGAATCAACTCGTCTCTAACTTGCTGGTGGTCTGTATTATTATCAATATAGATATCGGACAAACTTCACTGTAAATCATTCTCAATTTCTACGCTGACGGTCTGCGGCGCGTCCACCGGTCACGTATTCTGCTACTGGTTCAACGCCAGTCGCTTTAATGACATACGAACATGAAATCGTGAGGTTATTCACAGTATTCCATTGCCCACACAGTTCCTGATCTGAAGACAAACATTCACGAGGCGTATCAGAGAGAAAAGAGGAAGGATAACACAGGAAATCCGCAGAGAGTAGACGACTGCACGGGTAGGAAAGCTGTTTGTCTACTAGCAAAGAGGAAAACAAAAAAATTTTTGGAGGCCTTAAAACCTCAACCTTAAACAGCTTTAGGCGGATCATTAGACCTGGCTAACACCAGAACCATCTCTTCTCTTACAACAAGAGTTCCCCTCGACTTAACTTATACTGACGCAAATTACCTCAAGTCCTCTTACCATATACGAAGTCTATTTTCCCATACTCTGGCATTTATGACATTCGAAACAAAAAAATGTCGTGTATATCTACAGCATCTCTGACCATTCTGCCAACACAGTCACTACCAGAACTCTGCCTTACGAAGGGAGAGCAGTGAGCAAACAGGAAGGGGGTGAGCTACTGAAGGTGGGAGGGAGGGGGAAGCAGGTGTTACGAGGCGGCCAGCCAGGTAAGCAGTCACGGCACAGCCTCGTCCTTGTTGACACGGCCAGGCTATAAACAAGCCGATACTGCTCATGACACAAATATCCCGGGAGACAAGAGCAGCCGGGGAAATGGGCCAGAAGAGTCAAGACGCCATTAAGCGTTAGTGGCTGGAGGGAGGCCAATGGCGTCTCCGATAGCTAAGGGGCAGAAGAGGAGGAAGAAAGGGACAGGGATAAGTGAGAGGAAGGGAGAAGAACAGGAAAGGAGGAGACCAATTGCCCAAGCGGGAGGGCCAAGACGGGTCGTGACTGTCGCAGGGAGGAGCTACAGATGCTAATCTGTCCTGGCAATATACAAACAACTCCGAAATGGAAACTGCTAGTCGCAGACGCGCACCATTACCGACGTGGACATCTGGCGGGGCCCGGGGGCTGGCGGGGCCCAGGGGCTGACGGGACCACGGGTCACGGTCGGTGACGGAGGGAAAGTGGGAAGCGGACGGGACCAGGAGCCACAAGGGGTGAAGGGAGACAGTCGTAGTAGACGGGAACACGGACCACAAGGGCAGCTGGGAGTCACAGGACACTGGAAAGCCATACAACAGACGACCTGACAGTCTATGACGTGGCTACCTGCTGGCGGACAGTAATAAAATCCTTATACATTCCTAATCTTACGTAGATGTAGACAAGATCATAACGCGAGGGACAGGAGGACCTACAGCCAGGAGAGACGGGGGCCTGAGTTGAGGAGGATGGTGAAGGGAAAGCTGACGGGACCAGGAGCCATACAGCAGAATGAAAGAGGAGTCACAATGGGAGGGTCGGTAGGGGTAAAGATGGAAGGAGACGGGACCAGGAGCCACAATGGGTTAGGTGGTAGAAGAAACAGGAGGGAGATGGGATGAAAAACCTCAATGCGTAAGTGACAGAAGGAATAGGAGGGAGAAGCCCCTACAGCCACAATGAATGGCGGGGGGGAGAGAGAGAGAGAGAGAGAGAGAGAGAGAGAGAGAGAGAGAGAGAGAACGTGGAATAGGAGCAGGAACCACCGCGTACCGTAGGTGCGGAGGAGGAGGAGGAGCCCCAGGAGGCGATAAGGTGATGGGGTGGGACCTCACGAGCCACAGCAGGTGGTGGAAGGCAAGTGTTTAGCATCAGTAATAATTATACCCTGGAATGTGTGAGGAAATTTATTATGCACTTGCCAATTTAGCAGGAACACCATTATCACATATCCTGTGGGCAAGAGCAACGCGCCCGCGCACATTACATCAGCGTTATGCTAAAGCGCTTCCAGGCTCCAGTCATAGGAGGAGGCTAACCTAGGGGGACGGCCGGGCGAGGCTGGAATGCCATCAGAACCCCCCCGGAACAAGCGAGGAGAGAGGGGGAGGCAGGATGGAGCAGTGGTTCGGGTAGGTCAGAGACCCAGGGGTGGAACTGAGAGGTGGGGGGAAGGGGCGGCACATGAAGGTGTACACGTAATTGGAGGAAAGGAGGGAGAGAAGGGGAAAGAATGGAAGCCATGGTAGCTGGAGGGCTCGCGCGGACAAAGACTGGGGAGGGGAGGTGTGTTTCAACCGGACTAATTCTCCCAATGTTAGAAAAAGCAGCCAGGACGGTCCTCCTGTCCACTGCAATCCCCTAGCGGTCGCTTCTTTCAATTTCAGGACGCCGGCAGTGAGGAACACCAGAGGGGGGGCTAAAGTCAGCAGAAACCAATATCTCTACTGCCGGAGGGTTACACCGCCATTGATAATCCCAAAAAACCACTTTACCAAAACCCGGTCGTACCCTAAGGGTACCTGGTAATGCTCGGGAAATCCAGAATATGAAGGAAAGCTAACGTGAGGGAAACTATTCATTTAAGTAAATAACGTTTTGTTGGCTTTAAAGCCCTGGTGAATGTTGGATCGTCCATGACACTGGCTGGGGCGAGGGTGCTAGCACCACCTGGTGGAGGGGGACGACACCCACACCTGCAGTGCGACACTTGGGCGGTGGAATATTCGTTCCGCCATCCCTCGTTGAAAACCGTGGACGTCATAGGACTGTCAACGGACGGAGATCGAACAAAACAAGACCGAAACCTGACCAGTGCGAGTTACAAGATGACTTCCTTTTCTTTCGTTTTTTTTTTTTTCCTTCTCTAAGACGAAGAGAGTTTGATGTGTCAAATGTCGGCATTTTAACATGCTGGCAAAATAAGCAAGGTTCGCCCAGCGTGGGAAACTCTCCGGGCAGGGTTAGGCGCCGACGTCAAGCCGGGGAATCTCGGCGTCTTATATCCCCCACCATCAGCCAGCCCTCCTCCCAACCCGAGCCAGCCCTCCTCCCAACCCGAGCCAGTCAAATTAACGTATTAGGTTACACGTTAGTGGGGGAGGAAGGAGGTGAGGGTGGGGGGATTACACCCTTGAGCACGACGGCACACAAACACGGGAGCCAAACACACACCACAGTCCTGGGCCAACTCCTTCTTAACCTCCCTTTGTGAACCTTATCCTCCCCAGAGTTTATATACATTACTGCAGTCCCTCCTCCTCCTCCTCACCCAGGGGAAAAAGTATGAGAACCGGGGTAGTGAGGGGCAAGAAAGAAGTCGTGGAAACGGCAAGAAGTCGCTTTACGGTTGTTAATCCCATCTTCAGACACAAATAACAGCCCATCTATCCGGTATAAACACATACATAGCTAATGAACGAGTCTATATAAATGAATACACTTAGCGATGCGTGAGTATCTGATTGTCTCACTACATAACACCAACATCACTGGCTTCTGCCACGAACGAATTGCATTCCACACGAGGAAGATGAGTTATAAAATCAGTACAAAATCTGCGGGTGTATCTCCCTCTACACCTTGTTTACATGTTTGCAGCACAGCCTGTGGTGAGGAGGAGGAAGAAGAAGCAAGATTCTGGGTGGATTCAATACTGGCAACAGTAAACACGGGGAGATACAAACAGGCGAATGCAAGGGAAATGTTGTCGACGTGGCATACGTAAGAAGTAATGAGATTATGCCACAAAGCAGAGCAAGCACTGGACGTAAACCAGAGGGGTTAGTGAGACCAATTGGACGTAAACCAGAGGGGTTAGTGAGACCAATTGGACGTAAACCAGAGGGGGTTAGTGAGACCAATTGGACGTAAACCAGAGGGGTTAGTGAGACCAATTGGACGTAAACCAGAGGGGTTAGTGAGACCAATTGGACGTAAACCAGAGGGGTTAGTGAGACCAATTGGACGTAAACCAGAGGGGGTTAGTGAGACCAATTGGACGTAAACCAGAGGGGTTAGTGAGACCAATTGGACGTAAACCAGAGGGGGTTAGTGAGACCAAGTGGACGTAAACCAGAGGGGTTAGTGAGACCAATTGGACGTAAACCAGAGGGGTTAGTGAGACCAATTGGACGTAAACCAGAGGGGTTAGTGAGACCAATTGGACGTAAACCAGAGGGGTTAGTGAGACCAATTGGACGTAAACCAGAGGGGTTAGTGAGATCAATTGGACGTAAACCAGAGGGGTTAGTGAGACCAATTGGACGTAAACCAGAGGGGTTAGTGAGACCAACTGGACGTAAACCAGAGGGGGTTTGTGAGACCAATTGGACGTAAACCAGAGGGGTTAGTGAGACCAACTGGACGTAAACCAGAGGGGGTTTGTGAGACCAACTGGACGTAAACCAGAGGGGGTTAGTGAGACCCATTCCAGAGAGCGTGGCCGACGCATCATGAGACGAGGTATGACGTTTACTGTGTTTCATTATAACACTGACCACATCTTATATGGGGCGAGGGGGATGTTCCTGGGTTCCCTGCCCATACATCATGAATGCCATAGTAATGATAAGACAAGATTTTTAAGGGTTCTTTGCACAATCTCCTTCCAAGCTTAGTTAAAGGAAAAATAATCAACATTACTTGAAAAGTCTTCAAGTTGCTTGGAGCCCCGTTTTATGTTCTCGTGTCATGCAACTCCGAGTTCTTCTTTACATAAATGTACGTCGGAAGTCCAGGAGGAATTTTCACATCCTCCACAGGGACCATTCATCACTGAATTACAATGAGAACTGGGTCAATGAGGCGCCCAAAGTGACCTCTTACGACCACACCACACGAGGCAGGAGGCCTCTTTCTGTGCTTCTTGTATCACTGAGGACGTGGGGCCTGGAGGCTGGGTACAGCAGTGACACATCATTGTGATCCTTGTGAAACCAATCAAGGATACGCCGGCGCGACATTGGTAGAACATAGTATCAACCCTGCGGTCAATACAACACAATGTTTATCCTGATAAACGATACAGTACGGTAGTGATAATCACTTCACTATATACCAAATCAGAGGGTCAATGTTTTCGTTGCTATAACGTATCCCAGTTGTCAATAAGAATAAGCAATGAGATTCCTCATCTGGCTCACCTCAAGTTGCATGTCTGTCCACACAAACACAACACAGACGCAAAACTGTCTAGCCAGTAACTCACAAATTGTAATCACACACACACACACACACACATCAAGGGGTGGGGCACAACCAGAATAGAACTCTCTCTCCATAATGTACCAACAGGTAATTACAAATGGGTGATTACATACAAACATACATTAAAACACCTTATTTGCGTCGGGAGTGGCCGCCGGGTGCAACCATCGTGACCATCATCATTAATTAGTACACTGCACGTTAACCTCCACCCTGGTATTTGTGCGAAGACTGTTTAACAGCCCTTTTTACTGCCTCATCCCTCGGCTGCAGTCATTCAATAAACCGCTGCTGCTGCTGTTTCATTACTATTATTATTATTATCATCATCATCATCATTACTTTTACTATCATTATCATCATTATCATCATTACTTTACCTACTCATTTTCGGTCATCGCTCAAACTGGCATACCGATACAGCGTTCGCCACGAGCGAGGGAAAACCATTTCGCTGGACCCCATTTCTTCGGAGCTTCGCTACACGTTACCCAGTCGCCGGATTCATTCACTGGCAAACACTAGACCACCGCCCTCATCCGTCACCCAACTTTTCCTCGCGTTACCGTGCAGAAAATGAGATAATCCTGTGGTAATAAGCAGCAACAGAATGTGTGTGGGTCCCTTTAATCTCCCTAGTAGCACGCGTTGTTAAGTTATACCGTCTGGCATTTGCGGTTAGGAGGTGCGGCGGGAAGGGGCACCCCGAGCCCCTCACCACCTGCCCTCCTTAACCACGACCCGTACACGAGGCGCTAAAGACTTATACTTAACGTCAATTTCCTGCTCCATTTTCGCTCAGTCGTGAACGCAGCCCCAACCCCACGGTGAAGCTGTCATCATAGGAATGATCGAGCAATTATTTTTATTTTTTCCTGCGAGTAAATGATTCCGACACACGGGGGGGCAGTCACGCGGTTGCTTATGGTCTCATGTGTGGATCACATAATACCAGACGAGGAGGACTGGGAGTGGGTGAGGGAGGGGTGACCCGTGGGGTTACGTGCCACTGTCCTGCCTCTCTGATGGTTGGTCTCCTGCGATAGACGGGTGGCGGTGGCGGACCTCACCAGCGGGGATGTACGTTGAGGCGGATGGTGTTGCCTCCCGTAGCCTACACGAGGGTTGCACATTTGTACGTAGCAATTCCTTGAGCACATAATGTCCTACTAATGATATACGGTTCTTGACACTACAATGTACGGAGATAGGCTGGGAAGGCCTTGCGAGGAGGAGACTAGGCTGTCAATGGACGTGAGCCAGCGATGACGCCGGGAGGGGCACGGAATGGGAAAGAGAGGAGGGTGTGAAAGGGGTAGCAGTGGTAGTGGTGGTGTAGGGAAGGGATACTAGGGGAATAAACATCCACCAAACAACTTCCCGTGGCCCCGCTCCGCCCCTAGCTGCAGCTGGTAATGGCGTCATCCGGTTCCCTCCGGTGACGTCCACAACAAATACCAACCAGGGCGTCATGGTGGGTCACCTTGGGGTCTCCACTCCCCTCACACCACCCTCAGAAAATGGGGTGGAAGAAAGTGTTCCAACGGGCGGACTCCACGAGACAACGAGGTGGTTTATCACAAGGACCACACCTACTATTTTCAGCCGTCCGGCTCCCTGGCACTACCGTATCTACAACGAGACAGACGGTGTCACACCTGCTCGTGCGAGATGGCAAGACATATGAACCCGGACCTCTGACTGACCAGGGAGGGACCCTATCCTCTGGCCAAGCGTCGTGCCGTTGTGCTCAAAATGTTTACGTTACAAAACGTAACCAAACAATATAAACAAATATAACAGCAGATCAACAGATATATCAACTCCACGCAACTTGTACAACGTAAAATGTTTCTCTATTTCTGTATCATCAACTAATCATGGTATGGATGTGTACACAACTAGGAATCAGTCCTTCCCGTTCCTTTCTCTTTTCACAAAACCTACAATTAACTTATTACTATTTGGCATTCACCTCTCGTATTACAAACAGATTAATTCTTTTATGATTTCTATTTCTGAGTCTATTTTTTCTTTTACATATTCACGCATGTACATCAGCACAGTCGCTGAATCTATTTCATCTCACCTTCTGTATTTCATGGTGTTGTGCGTAATGTCATTATCACTTATTTGTACTGTACGGTACATAGTTTTACCAACACTCGTGGGGGCCCCAACTCTTGAGCTTTATTATCATACAACTTCTTAAATTCATGTATGTCGTGTGTGTGTGTGTGTGTGTGTGTGTGTGTGTGAGAGAGAGAGAGAGAGAGAGAGAGAGAGAGAGAGAGAGAGAGAGAGAGAGAGAGAGAGAGAGAGAGAGAGAGAATCACTTCACCCATCAACACCACCACAGTTATTTGTTCCGCCCCATGAACTGTACCATATTACTTCCTTTTGTTTGGACACTCTCCCCTCCACGCCCAGTTCCTCTACCCCCAGCCTCTGACCCATCACTCTTTGTCTTTCCTTCACTTACACTAGGCGACTGTCACCACCACATCTTCGGAGTGTTTCTTCACGTTGTAACAGACGTCTCAGATCTAATTCAATGCTTATAATGATCTTGAATTGCCCAATTAATTCAATTCATTTAACCACACTCCATTCTGTGTGTGTGTGTGTGTGTGTGTGTGTGTGTGTGTGTGTGTGTGTGTGTGTGTACCCTATACTATCAACAGGAACTGCGGTGGAAGTCCAACACTCGTGGAGAAGTCCGTCCCTTGAACTTCCTCACCTACGATATAACCTTTTAAACTTCTGAATGTTGTCAGCACTTAAAATTCATTACTGTTTATTCCAATCATCAAGTACTCATATATGAGTAATTTACATACTCATATAAGAGTACTTCTTTACATACTCATATAAAAGTAATTCCTTACATACTCATACAAGAGTACTTCTCTACATACTAATATGAGTACTTTTTTACATACTCATACAAGAGTACTTCTCTACATACTCATGTAAGAGTATTTCTTTATACTCTCTTATGAGTAATTCTTTCAATCTTTTTCTAACAAATTTCTAACTTCAAGTTACGGTCTCTGGCTGTTCTGCCCTTGCACTATTAGACGAACCATTCTCCGCTCAAACCAACAAACTGGTCAACTGTTTACGTTTGCAAGGCTCCTATCATGTTTGATAGCCACCAATCACCACCAAATCTGCATGATGAATGAGGTTAGCAGCAGACCTGTAACCTTGTAAAAAGCTAAGAACCATCTATACAAAGATATTAAATTACGTCTACGCTTAAAAGTCTTTTTTTTTTCCAGTCTCGTCAACTGAGGTTTATAAGATTCATATGACTACCAAATGCAGCAGTCTGGAGCTCTGTATAAACGTATGTAAAAAAAAGAAAAAAAATGCTTCCAACGTGAAAAAATAAACGGTACAAGGTAAAGGAAGATATCATTTATAAAACAGCTTAATAAATGTAATGGAGCGATGACCCAAGTCAAACACAACAAACAAAAGTAACGAAAATCCACCCGGGCCAAGATACAAGACGCCACCATGCGGACGCCACAAGCGTTAGCACTTACAGAGCAGAAATAGCCCGAACCCACCAGACCAATATCCTCTCCTCCTATGCTATGGCGAGTATTCGCAAACCACAGAGCGACCACCGTGTCTTCAATGTTACGTACTGCCGTAAGTGGTATATAAGTGTAACCTGCTGTCACTCTTCATCAGTTCAATGCTCCTCTGAGACATGACGGGTGACAATGGACATCCTTACGGCATTGTTTTCGTGACATACGAACCAAACACGAGCATCCACACCCGCCCTCGTATAACGGCCCGCACCTGGCGGATGGGATTGGACGGGACATTGAATCAGACCATCTAGAATACACCTTGTGTATTGTTCCAAAGACTAACTCTTTTCAATGTATTCTGGTTACACACACACACACACACACACACACACACACACACACACACACACACACACACACACACACACACACTCACTCGAGTCAACACACGGTACAAATCCACAAGACTAAAAGATGGGGGCAACACGAGTCTTAAACTCTCTCCCCGCAACACACAATGAGTTACCATAAACAGTAACTCCACACACACACACACACACACAAACACAGAGCAAATAGAAAAATTAAACCCCCCGTCTCTTCCGGATAGGATAGTGTCCTAAAACAAAGGGATAAATCACATAACAAAATCAAATTTATGAAATCTGAATCAGCAGCAGCAGTGTAGGTGCGAGACCCAATATATCATTCACAATCAACATTATCTTTTCATCCACACATCTATCTATCTACCTACGTACACACATACCACTGAGTAAACATCTTTTGATGTCAAGGTGTGAGAGGACTAGGGAGAAAGAAAGATAGGGAGGGTCAGGGTTATCGCCTCACCACAAATGCCTTACGACATCACTGCCAAATATCTTCGTTATCTTCCCCACAACTCCCGAAAACCTGTTCCTTTTTTTTCATAACTGGGTAGTTATGATGGGGAGAGAGGGGGAGAGGCTCGACCGATAAGGTGAGGAGTAGGAACAGATGATAGGTCCGTGAGGCTCTAGCACGTCAAGATGTTATTTATACCCAACACCACCACCATCTGCCTCCCCCTCCACCCCATGCTCCTCACCTCCCTCCGAGCCATCCTTACCTTCTCCTGACTCCCATCCCTTTTGCCATCTCCCTACACTTCACTTGAACCACTTCGACCTCTTGTGTTTTTTCTCATCTGCTCAACTGTTCCGTAACTCCTTCAGTCGTTCCCTAACTCTCCCCAGTCTCGACAAATTTCTTTACTTTTCCAATCAAACTCCCTCACATTTCTTGCCATCCCGATCGATCACCAATTTTCCCATCCAATCTTTAGCCAACTCCCTTCGCTCTCAGGGATAAGAGCCAAATCCTATCTCATCTCTAAAATAAGCCGTTCCCATGATGTGTGATGATACTAAGTACATAAAATTCACCTCTGTGGTAGCTAACACAACCCTCTAAGTTGATGATCCTCAACCTGATCCTCCAGATAAGACTGCAGCCAGGTTATATTGCCACATCATTATCCAAAACCATTCCAGACCAATCTAGAAATTATCTATAAACGCAGCTGGGGCTACCAACTTTCCCCGATATTAATCTTCAAACTCAAGTCTCCACCTGGTCTTCAGTCGCAAGGCTGTATGCTGCATTGAGGGTGCTGTTCTACGACTCAGCACAGCTATGCTTCATCTATATACGTACCTTTCAAACATTCCATCATGACAGCATCACCCATGGGTATGATGGCCTGGCCTCCGACCAGACCTTTAAAGGTGTCAGTTTAAAGGCCAAGGCTGCGCGCGCATCATCACCAAAGCAGGGTTTTACCTCAGTGCTCAGGAGGCCGTACGTGCTATAGTGTTCCACAACACCCTCACCATTGTTGTGCTCACGGGTTAAACCAGTCAACTCTCCATCACATACGAGCCTCCAAAACCTTCCGGCGGACCAAATAACCTCGAAATGTTCACTGGGCGCAAATCTTTCCTCTCCGTTATGATGGCTGCTAAACATAGCGTCGAACTCCGAAGGTCCGCTCCCAACTTTTTGTTTATATTGCTCTCACAACCTGGGCTGAGAAGAGCTTTGAGATACGCTTGGTTTACAGCATGCAAATAGCAAGCCTCGTCGATCAAATATTAAACACAGGAGGTCGGGTGTACCCTGGACTTCGGGGAAAGAAAAAACTGCAAGGTACACACATCAAACTCTAAGTTAGGCAACCTTTACGTTCGTAAGTTGAAAAAGAGAATATCACGGTAACTCTTGAGGATAAACTAGGCAAGGTATATCTCATCCTACAACCTCCAAAGTAAATATATATTACAGGCGAGGTTTGGTGCAGATAAGGTAAGAGTGCAGGTAAAAAAACAAAAAAATCTATGAACACTGTTTTCAGAAGGAGCGACAAAAAGGATAAATCTTGAGGGCTTAAACAAGAAAAGATTTCATAGTGATGTAGAGTTCATTAGCAGTAAAGTCCAAGTCTGGAACACTCGAAATGAGGCGGACGTCAAGCGAGGATGATTGTGGATTTACGAACCCGCTACACACGCTCCATCTTTCCCTCATGTTCAACCGCGCAGGCAAAAACGCCAACAGTTAAACGTGAACGTGTGGGTGGAAAATTAACTGCGCCGTCGCAACGGTACGGGTTAATATACTGGCGTGTACGATATCCGTCTGTGGCCTGTACGTACGATATCTGTCTGCGAGGGGAAATCTTTCCGTCACAGACGGGATATTTTGCCCCATATACTTAGGTTAAGACTGAGTGATAAATTGAGAATCTGTAGCGGCCCTCACCACGATGGCGATGGTTTTCACTCCTCACCCGCAAGTTCGGTCTAGGACCCAAGCTGTCGTGTTACTCCCTTACTGAGTTAAAGTTGGAGGCCACGACCCGTAAACCAACGTGGCTACCACAGCCTAGCTGGTCTGGTGCACTGTGTAGGTACCTAACCTACGTACGTCCTCGTGAAATTTCTACACCGAAAAGTTAATGGTGTTTCTAGTGGCTGCAGGCTAGATAATGTTGCCTCCAGTGGTACCTACTGTGTGGTATGGAAGACTGTAAAATATAAATATCTAAACTCAAGTGTCTGTAGTTCCGGGGCGGATTAAGACCTATATGGGCCTGGCAGGATCTTCCTAGTGTAACTCATACATCTCTTATCTGCGCTCGAGACAGTACAGCCTCAGCGGTTTCAGTCCATACCAGCAATTCAGATCTTCAACAGTGTCACCGAGGGTTACGGGTGAACTGTGCAAAACTTTCGAACTCCTCTGCAATTTGACCCGGCCAAAAAACGTAATGTTAGCATACAGGAAAATACTCTCCCCGTGAGAGTCACTGTTGCCTTGAAGAGCCACATACTTGGGTCTTAACTCCCTCGTCTTGCAAGTCCGTAGAATCCAGCCTACCATCTTTCTGGAAAGGGCACTTGTACGTACCGCTGGAGGAGGATGAACGAGTCAGCGCGGCCTCACCACCGTGAGCTCTGGCGGTGTTGGATCCTACCCCCGCTGAGCGAACACCGCCCTCATTATGGCTCAGGGGAAACAATGTAACAATGGTCACGCATTTTCTTTTCTCGATATCAGATATGATTAAACAAAGAATCATCGACTCCACATTTCGTGTATATATATATATATATATATATATATATATATATATATATATATATTACACTTTTCTTACTGTGCTTCGTCATCATTAGAAACAATTGCTCACGCAGACAGCGGAGTGTTCAGCGGGGGCAACAGTCGCGAGGTGGAACATACAAATCACAACCAGGCACGACCTGGACCTGGACCTGGACCTGGACCTCAGAGAATGAATCCTACACGAACTGCCGACCATCAAGCCCGGAACTTGGGAACAGCTGCTGTATTGTACAAGTATTAGGAAGCAAGACTCGTAACTCAAGACCACGACGGCGCTGTAATGGGCCGTAATCTGTATGTAAAGTGTGTGTGTGTGTGTGTGTGTGTGTGTGTGTGTGTGAATACTATGGAGACACTCCGTTCGTTCCGGAGGTCAGAGGTCAAGATCAATGTCGTCAGGTTACTGGGCGTAGTATATATGGCCTTCGATACTGCCTCTAGCTCAAGCACTTGCAAGCTCCAGCTGCCAATACTCCAGCTACCAGTGAGCGTTCGACCCAGACAGTGTGTCTCGCCACCCAACACAGTAACCTACTGTCTGCGTACGTAAACAGCCAAGTTATCCTTATCTTCGCCTACGAGTGAAGGTCAGGAGGACAAGGTTAAGTTCACAAAACAGTCACGGCGTTTGGGAAGAGCTCCACCACCATCTTGGCAGACAACTACAACTTCAGTAAGACCGTAATTAATAAGACATATCGTGTAGTACTGGTGTATCATATCACGATAATGAGCTACAATTCAAGTTGCATTACTAATTACCCAACCACAAATTTGCATTTAATGACCAACTAGCCTCACAGCGATGTGTCAGCAGGCGATGCAGCTGACTACAATGTTCATGCACAACATCCAGAGTGGCATGCGGCAGTGTGAGTCACGCAAGCGCAGGGGGGCAGCACACAGGTCCTGTGCGCTGGCTGTGACTCGGCTGACCAGGGAAGGGTAGGAGGGATGGCTGCACACAGCTGGGTTCCCTCGGGAGGGTTTCGTGAAAGCCAGGTTGTCAGTTATGAGCATGAGCCACCAGCACGCGAGGCGACCCCCTCACATGCCCACCTCTGGCCTCCCGTGAAACACACACACACACACACACACACACACACACACACACACACATTCACCACCACGCCCACACCAGCCACGGAACGTCCATCATGACCCACCCACGTACATCACGCCCCTGCCACACCCAACCTGACCACAACACACCATCACGACTTTTCGATGTTCGTCTTGGCCCGGTCACACCACCTCCCCTGGCCACAAAATGCCCAGCATGACCTGTCATCCACCGGGACTCTGTCAAACATTTATTCTTATACAGTGTGAAGCAGCAGGGATGGAACACATGACAAGTGTGCCTTGTGAGGGGGGAGGGGGAATGTAACTTCCACGTCCATACATCGACCTGTGAGGATCTTCAACAACACCCTCTAAGAACACTGGTAAAGTGTACCTCATCAAACTGAGTAAGCAAGCCTAAAAAGCAGCAACCTTAAACAGCATGACTGATCAGAAGAGCGGTACAATAAAGCAACTGGCATGGGAGACGTTACTAGGGAGATAGATAAGTCTTTGCGAAAGTCTCTGAGGTCTTCTACCCCGACAGCTCAGTCTGGGACCTTACCTTACCTCGACGTGCATACTACGATGGTTTCTGAGGTCAACCCCCACAGACCGGTCTGGGACCGTACCTTACGATGGCTCGCAGGTCCTCATCCAGCAAATGGCCGATCTGATATCAAGCTGTCGTGTTGCTCCTCCGCTAAGAATGACTGAGGTAGCGGGCCGTAAGCCTAAATCATCCCACACAGCCCGGCTGTCTTGCCACACAATGCCCTGAAAGGAGACTCCCTACACAGAAGGTTCGTGTGGAATGAGCCGGTAAGACCAGCCCACAGGCTCTCTCTACTCACAACCCGATCGACCCACTGCCTGTCTACTCACAACCAGACCAGCCCACAGCCTGTGTACTCACAACCAGACCAGCCAACAGCCTGTGTACTCACAACTAGACCAGCCCACAGCCTCTGTACTCACAACCAGACCAGCCCAGAGCCTCTGTACTCACAAACAGACCAGACCACAGCCTGTCTACTCACAACCAGACCAGCCCACAGCCTGTCTACTCACAACCAGACCAGCCCACAACCTGTCGACTCACAACCATACCAGCCCACAGCCCACCTACTCACAACCAGACCAGCCCACATTACAGTCCACACCGTACATACGGGACTGGACCGACCCCGTAATTTGCTTTTGCTTACGTATCGAATACATGGGCGCTCAGGCCACCTCTGTAACTTGCCTCAAATTCACCTGTATTTGTTGACGTCCATATACTTATGTACGTGGTGTGGCCTGTTAAATGACCTGAGCAGGCCATGTAGCATGTGGCCTGGTAAACATTGCGATGATACTAACTCATTCACTACACCGCCCCAGTCTCTCTCTCTCTCTCTCTCTCTCTCTCTCTCTCTCTCTCTCTCTCTCTCTCTCTCTCTCTCTCTCTCTCAACACAACGTGATACACACAATCGTATAATTCATGCTGGACAAAACTTCCACCACATTGTAATAACTTTTAAACCCCGTTGCGTGGCTGGCAAGCCAATAAAGCCATTGCCCTCAGTGACCCGTCAACTTTATGACAATATCCAGCACCAGAAATAGAACAAAATGGTTGTAAAAAAATAAATAAAATTGGATCAGTCACCCAAGCCGAACACATAACAAAAAACAAATGCGGACCCGAAAGACATCAAGATGGCCACACAACACGGAGGGGTTGGGACGCTCTGACATCATCACACCCACACCCACACACACACTGCTGCCCCTAATTCGTCTCATTCACAAACAGGATTAAACGGGAATAACACTGTCTGCCTGCCTGCCTGCCAGCGACCAACGGTAACCTAGCCACAAACCCCTATCGAGACAACAGAAGGAGCCAAACTTTAACAGTAACTTGTGACAAATAGGAGGAACAGGGCGCTGACGATGAGGAGAACTAGTAATAAAGGGAAGAAATGGGGCGATGAGGATGAGGAGGTGATGATAAATGAAAAGGAAGTCTTGTGAGGGTGTGAGGCACAAACAACCCTAGACAAGAGGTAAACAAACACGGCCTCTCGCTGTAAACACCTGACGAGCCCAGCCATCACTGGGAAAAACAAATACTGACGTAGGACTCCCTAACATGTATCACTAATATACAATACGAGGGGAGAAAAAAAATATAATTCCCCACTGGGGAAAAAAAAAAGTTATAACTGTCGTATATGTGGTATAGCATAGGCTGTGTTCCGACGGCTCTATCATCTGCTACGTCGGTATATAAGACGACAGAGCAATAATATATAATAGCCTCAAATTTCACCCACAGTCACAGTGAAACCGTGGTCTATGAGGCGGCCAGAGAAGGTCATGTGTGGTGTCCTGCAGACCCTAGGGATTGTAGAATAGATTTCTGTCTTTCTGCCCAAGGAGGGCAGCTGTCGCTCAGGAGGGAGAAGCATTGAAGAACCATTTCGACACAAAAGTACACACGGCTCCTGTGAAGCTACCCGAGCTTATTGATACAGCCTCTGAGGGTGTCGTTACATGCCCCCCCCCCAACCTCCTCCTCCTCCTCTCTCTCTCTCTCTCTCTCTCTCTCTCTCTCTCTCTCTCTCTCTCTCTCTCTCTCTCTCTCTCTCTCTCTCCCGGGCAGATGACATAACCATAGCGTTAACCCTGACACAGACGCTATAAACTCTGGGCACGAGAGCGCGACCCTTGAGTACGACGGTACGACCCTTGAGTACGACGGTACGACCCTTGAGTACGACGGTACGACCCTTGAGTACGACGGTGCGACCCTTAACGATGACGGTACGACCCTTGACTACGACGGTACGTCCCTTGACGACGACGGTACGACCCTTGACTACGACGGTTCGACCCTTGGATATTAGCAGCTGGCCTTCAACCTGATCTTTGAGGGTTATATCAAAATACCAGGACATCATACCCAAGCGGTGTGTGCGTGTGTGTATGTACCGTCGGGCTCAGGGATCGTACCGTAGCTCACGGGGAGTGTACCGTTACGCTCCTGGCGTTAATGGCACCACGCCTGTAACACGCTCGCTCCTCAAACACTAACCTACCTCTCCTTAATCCTACAACCCATAAAAGTATTACCTAATATATATATATATATATATATATATATATATATATATATATATATATATATATATATATATATATACCTGCCAGTTCAATTGCCCAAACTGGGAGCAACGCCAGGCTGGCAAACTTCTTGTATACACAAGGTGAAGTTATCCTCACACACGTACACACACTATTAGTGTTTACCTAGCAAGCCATGCGTCAGGTGTAGGGAGGTTATATTCACCAGACACCCTCGTATCTGCCAAATTCCCCCAACATCATATATCCCAAATGCTGCTTCTCGGTCCTGGCAACACTGTGTACCAAATGCTGCTCTTCGGTCCTGGCAACACTGTGTACGTCAGAGTCGAGGGACTCAAAGCACGGCAACACTGTGCGTCAGCAGACGTCAGGGTTCCGGCATACGTCAGCGAGTGTCAGATGCTCGCGACGAGGGCTGACACGCAGAGGATACTCGGGCGCGTCCATATATCAGTTAGACCCTCCCGATCATGCTCATTACCCGTCGTGTCTGCTCGTCAAGTTTCTGGGATGCCACCATCACTTTACCTTCTACACCTTGTGATGGCTACGGGGGGCTCATCTCTAACCGCGCAGCTACGCCAGGAATCAAACTGCCGTGATCTGCTCATTAGTACGGTAGTTTCTCGGGGTAACCAACACAGCTACAGAAGCTAAGATAACACGATGCAGTATATAACCATCTAACCTGTTTAGTCTAACTTCTTTTTTCTAATCTGATTCATAAGATTTCTTACATACGAGTCCATTTCCCACCTTGTCTTAACATAAGATCTATTCCCCTTCATGTGTGAACGCTGAGCCAATTTCCCTTCTTGTCTTAACATAATTCTTGTCCTTGTCTAGCTTGACACAGATAACTTCCCTCCATGTCTTAACACAAGGTCTATTCCCATCTTTGAGCACAGAGCCAAATTCCATCCTTGTATCAAGATATGGCCCATTCCTCTCCTTGTCTGAACACAGCCAATTTCCCTTCTTGTCTTACCATAGGGCCCATTCCTCTCATTGTCTTAAGATAGATATAATTTCCCTTCTTGTTTTAACATTGGGTCTATTCCTCTCAATGTCTTAACACAGAGTACTTACAGATAGTAAGGTAAACACTTCAGGCCCAAAATGTTTACATTACTTCCTCATACTGTCCTTGGGTCAACCTTACTCTTTACTTTTTTTTACTAATATTCTGAGCCTTCAAAATGTCCATCGCTTCAATAAAAATAACTTCCCACTGGAATACCAGCCAAGCTATTAAGTATATTCCACGCTCATACAGCACTTCAAGGTTGACCTTGAGGGAATAAAAAGCCCAAGTTATTTCTATCGACCTCAATAATTGTCACCCCCAACGGAATCATGGAAACTGTAAATTCTTGGTACAATGGTCTAACCTGACATTTCCGCTCGTGCGAAGTTCCCTGGAGTGCTATGCTGACTACAGATGACAGTTAAACTTACCAACAGCTTTTACGGCACCAATAAACGTTTGTTCGAGGTCGCCTCGACAGCAAATACGACCGAGTATAAAGAGGCGAACGTAAAGATACACACAAGCGAAAGTTCGATTCAACCAAAACACAAAGATTATATTCGCATTCTGAGAAACAGATGCAATACTGAGATGATGGTGTGGGGGACCTCCTCGTCATTCATCACGTTCTGAGGGTCAACCTCGACGAAGATTGGGAGGAAGACAAGCACAGACTGACTCCCCAACACCCCGGGTATAATTCAACCTCCGCCGCCGTGTTGAAGACGTAAACACACACACACACCTGGGTAGGGACACCAGCTGACACACAGGTAGGTCATCACCCCTCACACATCGACAGCTGAGGAAGATATACGCGTAGGTGTGAACACAACGGTTCAATATAACACGTTCTCCAACTTCCGGTGCAGACCGAAGGGAAGAAAAAAAAAAATCGTCACCGCAAAAGGGCCTCATCACAGATCACCGTAAAGGTCATGATCAACAGGTTGCCTAGGCAGGCTGCAGCAGCAGCACAGTCTGCTGCTCCCTCATGCCAGGGAAACAGAAACTAGTAGACTCGTTACGTGTACGTAAAGCTATCATGTGGCATAACCTATGCAAAATATCACATGAACATGATGCAGTATCTCGCCATGCTTGTGAGGCTAGAGGGTGTTGTGACGATGAATATACTCGTATATTTGAGAAGCTTCCAGGGACGTATGGCATACAAGATGATGACACAATCCACAGTATTTACACTCACCAGACTGGGGCTCAGTGTGGTACCTTCACCTTTCAGGGCAGGTCAGAGCACCCAGTCAAGCGTCAGGTGTTCGCAGTCACTATCATCATGTGTATGGCAGTGGACGGGTCGTTTTTCGTCTGTTTCCTGGCGCCACCTCGCTCATGCGGGAAATGGCGATCAAGTAGAATAAATATATGAATAAATGACTATAAAGCTTCACCACTAAAATCAAAAGATTCCTTAAATACATTAATACGTAAATCCATTGATATCCAGGGCCCGAAACTGTTCATCATTCTATGGGTAAATTATTAGATCATTATCGACAACCAAGCTAAGAACCTCACTGATACATATTCACTAAACACACTAGACCAGCTAGCTAAGGTCCAGGAGACTGTGCAAAAGCTAGTGAACCCCGCGGCCTCCAACAGCCTCATAGATCTCAGGGGGCAACTATGCAGCTTGATCCCAGACCGCAGTTTGGAGGAAGACAAGCCAATGTGAAGTTAAGCCCCAGACATTCGCAGTAAACTTCATTACTGGCCATGGTGGGCCATACTGAAACACCCTCTGAACATTCAGAATAAACATTCAGAATAACATTGGGATAAGAATACGATGAAAACCGATAACACCATCAGAAAAAGAGTCGTCAGCCCATCAAGAAGGACGAAATCAACTAATCGAGCCGTCAGTTCTGGGCAGCAAGGTATTGAGTGTACCTTCCGGAGGCGAGAGCCCCCTGGCCCTCTGCCAGCACACACCCCCCAGCGGTCGGGGATGAGGACCCCGGGCGCTGTGAGATTATAATCCCGACACAAGGTGCATGTGGCCTCGGACTCGTCAGTCACGCCTACACGATGCGTGGAGGAGTCCTGTGGACGGAGGGTATATAGGAGGAAGATAACACGATGTAAGAAGCAGATGTTCTCTGATGTTATCCCCTTAAGGGCGATGTTATAAGGTACTTGAACATCACGGTACCTTTGACCTCACCATTAAGGGTCAGGTCAAGCAAACTTTCACAACCTTTTCGTGGTATAGATAAGAGATGAAACAAGGTTAACTACAGCATGAGTGATGTGCTTCTGATGCGGAAGAATGACAAGCAGTGTGCACTGAGAGAGAGAGAGAGAGAGAGAGAGAGAGAGAGAGAGAGAGAGAGAGAGAGAGAGAGAGAGAGAGAGAGAGACGAGGTATCACACCACTACGACGGTAATACACTGGCTGGTTTCATGAAAAGTGGCGGGAGGCGGTCATCCTCCTGCGGGAAGCGGCTGCGAGCACGGCTGGGGGATGTGGTATGGCCAAACCCCCCCTTGTTGCGCCATAGCAACTCCTGCACCGCCTCACCTACACCACCAACAGCCAAGCAACATAAAAAAAAGCATCTATTTTTTTCATTATGGCTGCTCAGATTTAGCCGCACTATAGATGTGCGGCAGACAAGAGAACACAGGTCTCTTTTCTTTTTTTCCCCTCCCTCCCTCCCTCCTCCCGAAGATGCTGGGCTCTAGCCAGATAACTTGGTTGTGTAACGGCTGCTCGTCTGTAAATCTGTTGCCAGCTACGGCTTCCATGAGCGCTTCGCTGCAAGTTATTTAGAATACACTTCCCGGGGTTCTCACTCGAAGTTTATTTTCAGATACACGACTTTCAGATACTGAACAGATATCTTTGGTAGTGGTGGTGGCGGCTGCTACCGCCCTCCTCCTCCACACCCCTGTACCTACAGCCTGTGTCAGGCTCCTCAATGAACTTGGAGTTCTTTCATCAGAATTAATAATACACAGCGAGCCATATCCTGTGTGAGAGGGGTCTTCTTCAAGCACTTCACACCGACCTGTAGGGGGTTCGAGACCTCCAAAAAACCATCGTAAGGGAAGGTAAGGTAAAGTAGGATCCCAGAACGAGCAATGTTGGTAAAAGACCTCCAAAACCATCATAAGAAAAGGCCCAAGAAAGACCAACAATGGTAAAGACCTCCGAAGCCATCATAAGACATACGTAACGTAAGACTCTCTCTTTAACATCCACGTAAGAACGACACAAATGACTGTACCTTCCATCATACATCCGGACTTTCCCTACCTATGGACGCTTACGTCATCTGGCGAACTACCTGCCCTACTTCCCACCCATTAAACTCCCCACAGGATCCGGTGAAAACTCCGGAGACCGCGAAAACCACAAGGGAAAACGGGGGAAAGTCCCACCATCGCCGCCAGAGGTACCCTTTGCAGTAGCCAAAATCTTCTACCATGTATTTCTAGCCAAAAGCTGACCCAGGCAGCAGTCACCTGGCCACCTACCGACTGAGTCGGCTCCACAACACTGGGCAGCAAGGCGAGTGACTCCTTCCTCACCCAGGTGGCCAGGGGCGTCTAGCCTATCCTCGACGATCATATGGTACTTGGATTATACTAGGCTCAGGTGAGAGAGCTCTTCCTTCACCCAAGTCTCTATCCTTGTCGCCCAGACAAAACACACCGAGTTATTCACTGAAACCAGATGGCATAACCGTAGTAGTAAGAGGCGGTGCCGATAAACGCGGTGAATTACATTAAAATGTAGCACCAGATGCGACTGGGGAAAGCAGAAACTTTTAAAAATCATGCAAACAAACCCCATTAAGACAAGGGTGAAGAAAACAACAGCTAAACAGAAAATCTGTGGTACAGAAAAATGTACGAACCATTAACAATACCAGAATATTATGTGTCGCAACGAGGGAAAAAGTAATTACCTTCTAAACTAAACAGCATCAGTAAACAGTAATTATACACTAAACAGCAGCAACCAGTATTACTGTATACACTAAACAGTAGCAGTAAACAATAATTACTGTATACACTAAACAGCAGCAGTAAACAGTAACTACTGTATACACTAAACAACAGCAGTAAACAGTAACTACTGTATAAACAGGAGCAGTAAACAGTAATAACTGTATAACTTTATACACGTATGAGAAGAGCCAGCAGCACTGGCGTTACAGCGGGTACAACAGCAGCTTCGCCACTGCCAACAAAGTACCTAAGAGGAGTGTATAACCCGACGTAGAACAACAGATCCCAGGAGCAGTAACATCAGGAGGAGGAGGAGGGAACACGGCAGCAGGAGCGGAGCGCCACCAGGATGGGTGAAGGGGGGGGCAAGGCCCGGACGCAGGAACCCCCCCCCCCCACCACACACACACACACACACACACACACACACACACCATCGACCGGCAGGACGACGACCACCCGCCAAAATTAGCCGCGGGGGCCGTTCACGCAGCAGCTTACTGAAACCTTACCTGCCACGGAAATAGACCCTGGGTGAGAGGGAGGGAGGGGGGTTTGTCCCACAGTGCCGTGCATCCCTCACAACCCAAAACACACACACACCCGGGGGTGTCCGGCCCTGCCACTTGCCAGAACCTCGTCACCCGACGACGGCGTCGAAGGTGGCATTCCCGACCCCAACAACTGTATTGCAGGTGCATCAAAGCGGACGCCAGCGGGAGGAAGGAAACTACAGGCATTCTCCCCTCCCCTCCACACACTACTACGGCCGCTGCTAACCGGAGGGTTACCACACTTGCCACAGTGTCCCGGGAAGCATCACCATCATGACGGATGGCTTTTTTTTTTGGGCCTCGCCTGCCGGTACTGCGATTACCCACATACGTGTGTAAACATATCCACCGCCGGACAGAACGACAGAGACAGAGTCTCGCGATATCCAGTAAACACCACCAAACGTTCATCATCCATCGAAGACACGATAAAGAATAAAGCAAGATACAAATACAGCTCTCTAAATAGCGTATCATAAAGTAACATTTATGGTAACATTATTCCGGCAGGATGTAGAGGAGATGCTCAACGCTAAGCTATGAAGGAAGATGTACTGTACAGCGAGCGGGTGACATAACCAAGTGTAATGACCTGTATGTGTCTATATAACATGTGGGCTCACGACTGTGTCCATGTGTTTCTTCTGTGCATGTCATCATGGGTGTGCGCTGTCACACTCAGCATACCTGGCGGCTGCCTGCGAGGGGGATGGGGTGGGTCTTCTTCTACCTCCCCACAGAAGCGTCTGTGGCCACCCTTCCCGGAGACGACCCGATCTACCAGGTTACTGGATGCTCAGGCCCTCCTCTAAGTATACCCTGCTCGTAAAGGATCGTATGCCACCACCCCTCACGAAACTCTTTTATCTAACCCTTTCCTCAATAAATCCAGAGGGCTTTTATGATGTTTCCAATACCTTTGCCGGTAAGGAGGATGTTTGTAATCATGGCGGGATATGAGCCTGTGCCTGGCTCATGTTAGAGCGACTGTCTGGGAGGAGAGTAGGTGAGTGCACACGTGTATATAAGGGTGCCCATAAAAACCTGAACAAACTAACAGTGTGGCTCAGAGCTCCACCATTCACGACCACCAACAAAACCTTCCAACATCACCTGATAAACAGCTCAACATCTTCCTTACTCTTCAGTCTCGTTACTCAATATCTTCCTTACTCTTCAGTCTCGTTACTCAATATCTTCCTTACTCTTCAGTCTCGTTACTCAATATCTTCCTTACTCTTCAGTCTCGTTACTCAATATCTTCCTTACTCTTCAGTCTCGTTACTCAATATCTTCCTTACTCTTCAGTCTCGTTACTCAACATCTTCCTTACTCTTCAGTCTCGTTACTCAATACCTTCCTTACTCTTCAGTCTCGTTACTCAATATCTTCCTTACTCTTCAGTCTCGTTACTCAATATCTTCCTTACTCTTCAGTCTCGTTACTCAATATCTTCCTTACTCTTCAGTCTCGTTACTCAATATCTTCCTTACTCTTTAGTCTCGTTATTCAATATCTTCCTTACTCTTCAGTCTCGTTACTCAATATCTTCCTTACTCTTCAGTCTCGTTACTCAATATCTTCCTTACTCTTCAGTCTCGTTACTCAATATCTTCCTTACTCTTCAGTCTCGTTACTCAATATCTTCCTTACTCTTCAGTCTCGTTACTCAATATCTTCCTTACTCTTCAGTCTCGTTACTCAATATCTTCCTTACTCTTCAGTCTCGTTACTATTTCCTTAGGTGGTCCCCATCTACTTCGTTACATAACGCAATACTCTGCCCTACTCAGAACTGTGACCGATTACATTTAGTAACGAAGAGAAGTAATCTCCGATGAAGTAACCTACTCTGAACCGTCACCGATTATATTTCGTAACGACGAAAAGTGATTTCCGAAGCATTAGGACTCACGAGTCATACCAAGCCTTCGATCTCCAGTAGATATGGACACAGATGTTCCTGGCTGTGCTGTACGGAGGAAAGGTATAGACTTGATTTCAATATGAAGGTTGCGCGAGTGCGTGTCTCATACAGTACAGGAGTGGCCGTGAGGAGTCCTTACCCCTTATAACACATGACGTCTCAACTGTCGTCCTGCTTAACAAGCGACTACCAAGGGGCAAACGAACAGTAAACACTGAAACAAATGTGGCGTAAACGCCACTACAGATGATGACGGTGGTGGTGGTGGTAGGTGGCGGGACGAACTGCTGCAGCTCTGAGAATCGAGGTATCAAAAGAGGCACTGGAGGACCTGGAGCTAGGGTGAGAGAGAGAGAGAGAGAGAGAGAGAGAGAGAGAGAGAGAGAGAGAGAGAGAGACTCTTTCTCTCTCTGGTGAATGTCAGAGGACCTGCGTGCAAGAGCATGGTGTGCTTCACCTCACCCCAACAATGACAGTGTATACGGAACCTCAGTTTTCCCCTCAGGGTCATCGGAGTCACAAACCAGCACAGACCCTGTGAGGTGGATACCTTGCGTCGTGCAGGACAGACGGTACAGAATTCAGCAGGCATGAAGACAGTGCTAGACGGAGGGAGGGACGAGAGCCTTTGACGACGGCATGGCGATTAAGACACGATGGCAGAGATCTACGGTCTTGACTATATATGACCATTTGCGACCCCTGTAATCCTTTAGCGCCACCGCTCACAAGATGAGCATGGGGGTCGCACCATGAATTTGCCGGGGGTTACCGGAGCAAATCAATACGGTGACATGGTTGCTAGTGCAAGTAGAGATGGGTAAAAGGGAGTTGTGTGGCTTGAAACTTCGGTGGCACTTCAGATGAGGATGCTAACACGATGATTTTTGACTGTATGTATGGTATGTGTATGAATGTATGTATGTATGTATGTATGTATGTATGTATGTATGTATGTATGTATGTTTGTATGTATGTATGGTATATGTGTGTGTCTGTATGTATGGTATGTATGTATGTATTTATGTATGGCATGTGTGTGTATGTACATATGTATGTATGTATGTATGTATGTATGTATGTATGTATGTATGTATGTATGTATGTATGTATGTGTATGTATGAATGTATGTACGTATGTATGTCTAATGGTTGTTTTACGTGTTTGAGTGTGAGGATCCAGGTACGAATGGGAACGCTAGTTATGGAGAACGAGTCTTGTGAACAAGGTGTTGCCCGGCAACGTTCGTGGAGAGGACGTTTGTGGGCTGAACGTCAGCAGCCTACGTGCTGGGTGACGCACAATGGAAACACAGCTACCTGGGCCATACGGCAAAGGACTGACACTTGACAGCCACTGAAGCGCTGGCTCACTAACGCATCCTGGGCGAGTAAAACCACACACACAAACACAGAGAGAGAGAGAGAGAGAGAGAGAGAGAGAGAGAGAGAGAGAGAGAGAGAGAGAGAGAGAGAGAGAGAGAGAGAGAGAGAGAGAACAAAGCTCACAGGTGTTCTAAACCGGCAGCCGTAAAATTTCACAAAAGGTCAGGTGGAGTCGAGAGCATTAATGACTTACTGCACCCAACAACAGCCAGCAGGAGGACGAGAGAGAGAGAGAGAGAGAGAGAGAGAGAGAGAGAGAGAGAGAGAGAGAGAGAGAGAGAGAGTCTTATTCTGTAAATCTTCTTCTGAAATGACATCATATTTCCGCGCGGGAGACACTTGGCAGAACGCGTACACAGACACCGATTCCACGAACTAGCCTTGCGCAGTCAGTATCGCAAGGTTGTGAGCTTTACGTCCGTCAGTATCGCACGGTTGTGAGCTTTACGTCCGTCAGTATCGCACGATTGTGAGCTTTACGTCAGTCAGTATCGCACGGTTGTGAGCTTTACGTCCGTCAGTATCGCACGGTTGTGAGCTTTACGTCCGTCAGTATCGCACGATTGTGAGCTTTACGTCCGTCAGTATCGCACGATTGTGAGCTTTACGTCCGTCAGTATCGCACGGTTGTGAGCTTTACGTCCGTCAGTATCGCACGGTTGTGAGCTTTACGTCAGTCAGTATCGCAAGGTTGTGAGCTTTACGTCAGTCAGTATCGCACGGTTGTGAGCTTTACGTCAGTCAGTATTGCAAGGTTGTGAGCTTTACGTCAGTCAGTATCGCACGGTTGTGAGCTTTACGTCAGTCAGTATCGCAAGGTTGTGAGCTTTACGTCAGTCAGTATCGCACGGTTGTGAGCTTTACGTCAGTCAGTATCGCACGGTTGTGAGCTTTACGTCAATCAGTATCGCAAGGTTGTGAGCTTTACGTCAGTCAGCATCGCACGGTTGTGAACAGCATTACCCATCAGGTAATAATAACCAAGCGTAACTAATGTAGGTTTCAGGGGCTGTCCTCCATCCCCAGCAATTCGGTCCGAGACGAGGCTTCCCCTGGCGATGGAACCATGGACCACCAAGGTCTGGGTGGGAGGAAGGGTTGCTGCAGGCAGGCAGGCAGGCAGGCACGAAGGAAGGCCTCCCTCCTCCTCCTCCTCCTCCTCCTCTCCTCGCTGTCGCATGAGGCTCGTTGGCTCGCTCACAAAGGAGGCCTGGAGGTTGGGTGGTCATGAAGGTAGATCCTCAGGAAACGAGTCTCTCCTCTTATTTCAGTATCCAAGGAGTGTGAGGAAGAGCTTGAGGGAGGCGTGAAAATCTCTCTCTCTCTCTCTCTCTCTCTCTCTCTCTCTCTCTCTCTCTCTCTCTCTCTCTCTCTCTCTCTCTCTCTCGCCTACCAACCAGGCCTTTCACGTTCAGTATACCTGGAGATGAGATGATGAGGGCTCTCAAAAAGAGGTGTGTTCTCTTCCTGACCACTCGGCGGCCTCTCTCGTGTAAACAACCAAGCTTCATAGACCACCGGGGGATGGTGTCGGTAGCAGCAGCTAACAGTTTGGTTTACCGAACCTAGTGTATACAGGAGGCCCCAGGGAGACAAGCCCTCTACTGCCCCTGCACTGTTGCCAGCAGTGAACATATTCTAACGGGCCTGACACATACCACCTGCCACTGCTGATAATGCTGACACCTACCATATCCCACTGCTAACACTACGTCCTCCTAATTGTCCCCGTGGAAGCGCACACGGCAACACGACATGTCAGTGTTTAAAGTTCATCCTTACGTCAAGCACTCGTGTAAGGCTGCCTCTGTCCTCGACACCTGTCTGACACACACACAACTACTGGCATACATGAACTCAAAACCGCCGCTATCCCCTGTATCTACACCGTTTCTATTCACCAACTTCTTGTTCTTCAATTTTGCTTTTCCGCATTACGTACAGTTATATATCTATGTCTACGGTGAAAATGGGGTGATTTCTTCTAGCTTACACAAAGCAGAGTCCCTCCGTGTCCTGCCTTACAACGTGAGGTGGGTGCATTCGACCGTCGCTGTTATTAACCTGATCATCAAATCCTTGTCAGCTTTTGTAACGACAGGGAGACATCAACGCCCTACCATATATAATATATACACACACGTTTCAAAAGGTATATTCTACTGTGTCAGTCCCATTCTCCAGGTCTGTGGGGCCTTGTTGTGGATAGGGGGCTGTGGTGTCGGGGCATTACACATGACAGCTGTGCGCTACAGAATGAATGCGACCCAATGAAGCCACCTCACTAGTCTGTACCCTAGCGTTACCTCGCCAACGCGGGAAACAGCGAACAAGTATGGAGAAAAAAGAATGTACTATGACCGATATAAACTATTTAATATAAACTATCAGAACTATCATAAACTATTTAGATTATGTAAGACAGCAGATCCTCTTTCACCCACTTGATCATGACTTTATGACCCGTCAGTATGATGACCTGGTGTCTGACCTGACCCTTAGGGTTAAGTCAGAGGCCAGGCCACCATACTCTTGGGAAGCACAACTCAAACAACAGCGGCAGTGTGCAAGGCTGGGGAGGCAGGAGTGAGGCACAAGGCAGCAAAAGTGATTAGCATCTGTGTTACGTGGCAAGACCTTAACACTTGAGTTGCCCCGTTTTCTAACCTCGTGTATAAGTACCATGTCTGTACACACACACACACACACACACACACACACACACACACACACACTAGCCTGCGCCTGGTTCTCGTTTATCGACAAGCACCTAGGGAAGGATGAACACCAAGGATGGATGTGGGCCGACTGCCGTGCCCCAAGATTCGGACCCAAGAAGGGCGCGTGCGTAACTCGTTGTCACGTTGACCACCACACCAAGGAAGTCCACGTGTGAGTATGTTGGAGGTGCATCCAGGGAGGGGGTTGGGCATGGCAGCTCTGGTGTGTGTGAGGGGGAGGGAGGCATTGCAGCAGGTGTGGTGGACCCATGGCAGCAGGTGTGTCGGTCAGGGGGTACACAAGTGGTGCCAGGTGCTGGGGAGGAAAGCCTGCGGCAGGTGTGTAGCTGGAGGACTCCTTCCTCCTCACCTGACTCACGCACATCATTCGTAGTGGTCCTCCCCTCCGCTGGTGGGACCAGCTCACACCACGCCTTCCTTCATCAGACATCACGAGATATCACACAGAGCTGATGATATCAGATTTCAGCCATCACAAGATGTCCCACACTGCCCTTGCTGCCAGATTCTACCATTGCAAGATATCACACGACTGATGACATCAGCTTCAGCTATCGAGGTACCACAGAGCTCTATACAGATGATAGCACTTTCAGCCATTACAAGACATCAAAGTAATGCCATCAGTTTCAGCCACCACAAGATATCACTCACTGCTCTTGGCATCAGCCAAAAAAAAATGTAATAGACGACAGGACAGTTCCTGGATAGGTCACAACTCCATCTCTGTCAACCTACAACCACATTACTGAGAAAAAAAAAAAAAAACTGCCAAGGCTGTCGTACCTTACCAAACCTTACCTTACCTTACGATCTTTACCTTGCCTGACTCAGGTAAGGTAAGGCCCATATTCATGATGGCTCCTCATGGACCGCATATCTATCATTCCTTACATTACTGGTTCCCTAGGCTTGTCGAATGCTTCTCACCTCCATCTTTCTCACTAATCAATTTCTCTCGCCTGGCTGTATCATCAAGTACACCTTTTTCACTGGAAATTTTTACAAACGATGTATCTATCCCACGAGTACGTCAGAGTAGACTAAAAAACATCATGAGATCATGACGTCTGGTCATGCAAACTTTCCTACACAACTGTTGGCCATCTACGTACACCACCAATGATCAACGTGCTCCAGGACGACCCTTATACCCAACTTCGATGCTTTCTCTTTCCATCTCACACACCCTCTCTATTTCAGTTACGCATCTCCATCAGTTACATCAAATTCGTGTTGCCAATATGCCATACGAAATAAGCGTTATAATCGTACAGAAATGGCGTGAGCATGGTACACACCAACCCCGAGGCCACAGAGCTACAGAGCAGATCATTAAACGTTTAATATCAATAAAACGAACCAATCCGATTACCTCACGTCAACACCATGAAGGGAAAACTCTACAGATATCTACACCAGTTCTAAAGATATCTACACCACTTCTACAGCTATCTACACCAGTTCTACAGATATCTACACCAGTTCTACAGATATCTACACCAGTACCACAGATATCTACACCAGTTTTACATATATCTACACCAGTTCCACAAGGAACCATTATGAAGGTATTCCTCGACGGCCGAGGTCTTATCGACACACATCATCAGGGCAACTACCTTACCAGCACGACGCTGTAGGGGAGCCGCTGCGCCAGCCATGCCGAGTGCTACTCCTGCCGACCCACCTCACCATAGCCAGGTGGGTCTCATCTATCACCGCTGTCACGCAAACGAGACGCGCCTTTAATCGCACATTATAAATGACGGGAAAAAAATGGAAACGAAAAACTTCATGTTTTGTTAAGAGGTGGAGGAATATCCGACTTCGTTTGAAGACACGTGTTCAACGTGAACAAGAAGCCTATATGACCCTTGGTTCAACAGGAGCAGATGCCTTCTCACACCACTCCTCACTAGCATACAGTACCTCATCACTCACACGTGCCGCCTACCACACCTGATGAATGGCGAGTACGTTTTCGCAAGCTGGTGCCTGCACAAAACGACATGCAAATACTGAAGTACCTATTCTTAACATAAAAACACTGAAATCTAAATAGGACAGTACGAATATACGAAAATAAGAATGACGGAACACTGCTGTAGGGCTTATCTGCCTGCCCTTTTAAGGCAGCTTGTATTTACTGCGTGTCAAGCCTGCCTGAGTCTCTGCACACACGAAGTCGTGTCAACGCATTCCACACGAAACTACTCGTATTTCTAAACTAGTAATTCCCTTCAATTTTTCTTTCATCCTAAATTTATCTACCTCGACACCAATGTTGCTAATTCTCGACTGAACAATTATCTATCCGTTCCACGCCTCGTTTAATCCATCCCTTCAACTGCATCGCCCCTTCATTCTTGGGTTTTTAAAATAATCATTCTTTTAAACGTTATTCGTCACACAGCGAGCGTTACCTTAATCAGCAACCACACTGATTCGTAAATGTCACGGTGACTATCATGTCCAAGGAAGGAAATGTTCAGCAAAGCATTTAGGCGTTTTACACTAATGTGTGTTGGGGGAGAAGGTTAAGTGGAGGAATGTCGGGGAGGGAGGCATGAGGCAGCTACTTACGGCGGTGCCCTCCTCCTGCTGCTGCTGCTGCTGCTGCTCCTCGTCTTCCTTGCCCGCCATGGTTGGTAGCGGTCCCAGCAGCTGACGTCTGACCGTCGGTCGAAACTCGTTCGTTGGGTGAGGCCAGGTAAGAAGGCCGAAGTTGCCCCCTTCGGATCACTAGCGAAGTTACTAGCGAGAGGTCAACCAGCACTCACTGAGGGCACAACGACCAGGCCCCTGGCGCACACAATCGAGGGGGTGTGGGCACTCACCGTCACAGCACCATACGCACTGGCTGGCCCCGGGGCTTGGCTCTGCCAAGGTGCCATCGCTACCCACCACCACTGCTACTACCAGCACCACCCCCTGCAGCCAGCCAGCCAACACTTGCACCAACATGCCAAACAAACTCTCGCCATACCACATCCTGTAAGTTTACCTTACTATAAAAACAAATAAATAATTATATCCTACAACCCAACCTTCTCACAACACCTGTGTACTTACAACTGAAGAACTAAGAGAAACAAGTTATAAATAGTCTGCCCAGGGGTGAAAATTTCCGTTTCCCTCACGCCACCCGGCAAAACGCTCCCCTGACGCTTGCATGCCACACACACACTTGTTGGTGAGAATGCGACCAAAGGCATCCATGCCCGACCCCTAGCTCAGGCGTCACGCGTGTGTCGGACATGCCGGCACACTGTATCTACGTAATCAATAATCCAAACCGAGCAAATTAACCACATGATGGGGGCTGGGAATATCACAAATGCAGCCGAGGTTACGACGGGAGGAAAGCCTTAGCGTATGGTGCCGCCACAGAGAATAACGGACGGACGTGAGCGACTGATAACGCCACCTACGAACACACGAAGCGGCTAGCGCGAACTTCAATTTTTTTTTTCTCGAAAACTTTACATGGATATGGAAGAATGCTTTCACCACGTCCTCTCCTGGTATATAAACAAATGACATCATACATCCCCATTCTAAAAGAAAAAGCGATATCTACAAATGGACACATTAGAAACCTCATTCTGTGAAAATCACAATACTCATAATCCATTACGACAACCGCGATTCCTTCAAAAGCTCCAATCTGTGCACCAGAGGCATGCATCTGGGATTGCCACACTCATCGCTCTGCCCACATCCCTCGCAGTCACTGTCGATCATCGTCAGCAACACTTGCCTCCACGACAGGGCCGTGTAAACACACACACACACACACACACACACACACACACACACACACACACAATGGGTATAAAATGTAGGTCAACTTTATCCCCGAAATGTGGTTCTCTGTGCTGTACACCACCATCCCACGACACGCGTTACCTGACCCCCTCCAAGAAATGTAATTTGCCCCGTCCAGTGGTAGTAGGGCTGGCTGGAGGCGGTGCCTCACACACACACTGTCTTGCTCCCTCCCTCCCTCCGCACCACCAACTGTCAACACAGTCTCTCCTGTCAGATCTGTCGTCACGCTATACGGGGGAAAACATTTTTATTGTCAGGTTCGTGACGGGTGTCACCGGAGGGGGCGGCCCCGACAGGCGTGTCCACAAAGAGAGAGAGAGAGAGAGAGAGAGAGAGAGAGAGAGAGAGAGAGAGAGAGAGAGAGAGAGAGAGAGAGAGAGAACCCGCCCTCATACCGGCCCATTCCCAAGGATCTTACCCAAGGATCGCGTTCCTGGACCCCGCCCACGGTCACGTGACCCAGGGGAGGGAGGAGGGGGGCAGGGAAGGCGTGGCTGGCTGGGAACACCGCCCCTGGTGCTCTCCTGTGTCCTCAGAGGCAAACGACACACCGTGGAAAACTGGAAAATCCGCCATCTTTCAGTATTCGTAGTTCTAATAAAACATAACTGACAAACCCACCAACAGAGAGGGTACTTATGGTCTACGTACACAAGTGAATAATGACAACACAGCATTAATATACTACAGTAACATTAACGAACGAGTGTGATCGTACACAACCAAGACGCTTTCACGTTAATCTGGTCACCTCCTCCCAACACACACACACACACACACACACACACACACACACACACACACACACACACACACACACATTTCAAAAACCTGCAAACTCTTCGCTTTAATCCAACGAGAGAGAGAGAGAGAGAGAGAGAGAGAGAGAGAGAGAGAGAGAGAGAGAGAGAGAGAGAGAGAGAGGGGGGGGGGTTCTCCTCTATTTTCAGGGGTCCTACAGACACTGCTGGTGGTATTACAATGTATGAGACACAACAGAGCAGGAGTTACAGACACGACAACTGCGCAGGAGTTACCACTTCGTGATACAACATATGACGCGGCAAGACAAGTTACCTCGAGACTCGCGGGTTCATTTCACAGTCATGTTTACATGACGCGTCTGGACTCTGAAATGCAGTAGTATTATAAACGAGGAAAGCGACAGGGATTACAAATGTAAGTCTTTCCTCGGAGAAAAAAAAAAAAACTAATCTCTGATACTGCTCTATGAAGAATCAGTGTACATTCAGAACTAACAGCTTCCATTATACATCTGTCAATCTAACTGATCACAGCCTTTAAGTTTTTACACCACTTGATGACGTACACAGTAACCCATTCTGGTAGAATTTGAATCCTATGACAAGTCATTCAAACATATCAAGCAAAGGTTACAGGATCGAACCCGTTTCGAGAAGGATCCCCCTGTCATACGTTATTTGTTCCTTGCCACATAGATAAGTTATCCAATTAAGGATATGCCTTTTAGTCCTGCCTTGAAGATTCAACTTCTTAACTAATGCCTAAGTGGCAGTGTCAAATGCTTTCTGGCATTCGCAAACACGTAAAATCCAACCACCTTTTGTTTACGACAGACCTCGCTCTCCAACAGATATCTGTGAGGTTCATTTACACATGCCTACCTACCTACCTTTCCTTGAAACCATGTTGTCTGTCAGTTTCTCCTCTGTAGAGTCATCGATTTGCTTTCTTTCTATCCTTTCCAGTGCCTTACCACACTCGTCTTGAAAGATCAGTCTGTAGTTCAGCGCCTTCTCCCGGTCTCCTCTCTTATGGACGTGTTCGATGTTGATGTTTACTCTCTTCTACCCCTCTTGGCACTTTACCTTTTTCCAGCGACAGCTTGAACAACATTTCAAGCGTTATGTCAAGTATATCAGCACACACCCTCACCACACAGGGAAGAACTTTCATCACGACCACGAGCCAGATTGGGGTCACACGACCCTTTAGTATTCTGCTTAAGTATTTCAATGACTTCCAATATATGCTACTTGCCCATCCCTTCCCACTGTTGTTAGTTACGTTTTCTATTTCAGTGCCTTCATACATGCACCTTCTCCTCACTCCAACTGGTGTACGAGTTGTGTTTTCAACTATGAAAACACTTTGAATGTGTCATTTAGTTCCTCACATGTTCTTAAATAGTCCTGTATCATTCTTCCCTCTGAGTCTTGTAGTCTGATAGCTGGTCTTTAACGGAGAGTTTTAACTCCTGATGAATTTACGAAAAAAATTGTTGGATTATTACCCGCCTTGTCCACAATATCATTGACGTAGTCTCTTTGTCTCTCTTACCTTATAAATTGTTGGGTGGCTGGAGGGTTCAACAGGGTTGAGGAACAGGTTAATTGGGGTGTGAGTTAGACTGGAGAGAAACTGGAGGAAGTGAAGTGTTTTAAATATCTGGAAGTCGACATGGAGGAGAATGGAACCATGGAAGCGGTGGAAGCGGAAGTGAGTCATCGGGCGGGCGAGGGGGTGAAGGTTCTGGGAGCACTGAAGAATGTGTAGAAAGGGAACTCGTTGTCTGGAGGACAAAAACGTGTATGTTTGAAGGTATAGTAGTTCCAACAATGTTATGTGGATACAAGGTATGAGGCGCGGACGAGGGATAAAGAGTTGGAAATGAAATGCTTGAAAACAAT
>NC_092228.1:14875806-14975806 GCF_036320965.1 Panulirus ornatus
TGAGGACAGCCGTCGTCACACCCTACATACAGCACCTCCGCTGCTGCTAAGTATCCGCACTGCAGACACTCACGTACATTAATGCGTCTGTCCCCTTCACCTGCTGTCTGGTCATGCACGCGGCTCCGGCGTTCATCCCTTCAGGACGACGACTCAATGAAGAACACCTACAGCAAGACGAATTAGCACCATCTTGAGTGCGACGACTCGCTCCCTGGGTGTGCGATGACCAAAACCCCTTCAATACGGAAGGTTTGCCACATATTCTCTCAAGGAGTTGAGTCATCATACTCATCGGATTACGTCGTTGTACTCAATGGATGAAATCATCGTACTCATAGGATTACGTCGTTGTATTCACCGGATTAAGTCATCATACTCGAGGGGTTATCTTCCCACACACACACACACACACACACGTACGGTCTCTGTTGCCCCACGTCCATCACACGCTCCCAACACAACCAAAGCAGACTTACAACGTTAACCGCCCGAATGTCAGGGTCATAACTATGATTCTCAGCATCACACACAAGTGACGTCAACCGACGCTACAGAATGAACACGACCAAGGATCCTGTATGTATGAACAGAGACATCTAGGAGGAGGAAAAAAGACGACTGTACACTCGCACCGTCCACAAACTAACAGCATAACCCTACACACGTTTACCACCTGATGCATTTGGTGGCATGCCTCTTACTTATAAACGATCAAGCACTGACTGATACTTAAATATACTTACATAAGTGTAAGGCTCAGCAACTGGGAGAGCAAAAAGTAACGGTGAGTGAGTTAGTAGGGATCTCCACACAATCGTAATTAATAATTCACATCTCGACCACAGCATATCTAATTCCAAAGCAGGTATCAGCTCCCATTAACTGTCTTATACCAACACATAACGTTATTGCCAACCACATACACACATACCGACTCCAAAGACGTAGAACTCGAAGTAGAGTTCCTATTGGTTCACCCTCACACCGTAGTCTACATCATAAGGACCAGGCTGGTAAAATGTCCAAACTGGCCTGGTTCAGCCAGCGGCAGACCTACGGCTAGTAACTTCATCAGGTAATATTGTAAACTTGGCACGACGTAATTCCTGACGGCCCTCGACGACCCTGCTCAGCTATGCTGAGAGAGCAGATGCGTACCTTTACGTAACATTGGGCAGCAAGAGCATGACCAGAACCAGACACTGTACAGGTACTGTAAGAGGCAGGAGGACAAGGACGGGGTGAACATATGACTGACAATTAGAACAAGATCCTACCCCTGACATACCTCGGTTGGTTTAAGCTATGGGACGTACCGTAAAAAAAAAGGAAAAAGGCACAGGCTACGACACTACATAACGAGCCCCCCTTTATCACTCGTAACTGTAGGCTTCCAGGCCACACACTTTACGAACGAACGTAAATAACATCACACTGACACTGTGACGTACAACCGCTTGAGAATGTAGTACTCCCGGATCCGGAGATGCTTAAGACCACGAACTTCATTAATGTAGTCACTAACTTCTTGGGGTATGTGTTCTCTCACACAGAGTCAATTGGCCCGACCCTTGTATCTATGTACTGAACACATTAGGCCAATCTGACCCACCTCTGTCATCTGCCACATCCATCAACCTCTTACTTCCCACATATATGGTCACAGACCAAACCATCGGCAAGCGTGTGAATTTCCTGTATGGACAGCATGGGGAGGGAGTTTTATGTGTACATCGTTACCTATTAGTACTGTACTGTGTGTGTGTGTGGTGTGTGTGTGTGGGTGGGTGGGTGTGCAAGAAACACATGGGTCCGTCACCCCCACCTCAGCACTTTACCTAATACCCATCTTTATGTGGAGTGCCTGGTTATGCCTCGCCCACGCCCACATCATGCCGCCTGGTAAACTGGTTGGGGAGCGACCTAAACTAAACCATTCTTGCTGAATTTCCGTCCATGTTTGTCACAACATCTTGTAAGAACCCACACACACACACACACACACACACACACACACACACACACACACACACACACATATATGACATAGATTAACACAGTATAAGAGTTCAACACACAACCATGAATACATAACAGAAAAACCATAGCCCACAAGTGTCTAACATATCTACCACTGGAACAGGATTACCATTGTCTAACATATCTACCACTGAAGCAGCAGGATTACTAGTGTCTAACATATCTACCACTGGAACAGGATTACCAGTGTCTAACACATCTACCACTGGAGCAGGATTACCAGTGTCTAAAATATCTACCACTGGTGCAGGATTACCAATCTAACATATCTACCACTAGAGCAGGAGTACCAGTCTGACACCTCTACCACTGGAGCAGGATTACCAGTGTCTAACATATCTACCACTGGAGTAGGATCACTAGCCTTCAACCGACGGACTGGTGCAACCTAGCCTCCTCTTCACGACTGTACGACCACCGGGTAGCAAGGGGTCGTACCATCGCGCTTGATGGGGTTTTCAACAGTGGGGCATCTCTCCCCCCCCTGGTATGAAACCCCATGGTGTTCCCCTTCATAACAATGGCTCTGCTAATACAACGTAATTCATAATCACAGGTTATACAGTACTACACGTCTAACCAAGCCTGCCTGCCTCTCTCTCTCTCTCTCTCTCTCTCTCTCTCTCTCTCTCTCTCTCTCTCTCTCTCTCTCTCTCTCTCTCTCTCTCTCGTTTGTTAAGTCACTACAAAGGACGAGTACTTCCCCCTTAAAACTGTTGTATCCCATGATGAGTTCCACCCCCTTTAATCCGTAGGATTAGCGCCCCCCCCCCCCCTTTTTAATTCTTTCAATTGAGTGCAACTCTAGCGTTTAAACCTGGAAAATAAAGTCTCCTCTCTAAACTCACTCTTCCCCCTCCGCCCCCACACCCATGAGGGTTCTCCCCAGCCCTCAAAGACCCTCCCTCTTCCCTCCCCTCCCTAGTGAACCACCGGGATGAGTCAACCACACCCCGTACTGCCTCGTTACGACTCGAGGAGGAGGACCTTCATACCATTTACGTCCCTATGGACGAACCCCCTGCACCCTCTCTACATTGGACAAGATGAACGCCCGCCTTTTAAACCCCGGGGCCGCCCGCCCTGGCCTCCCCAACCACCAGGGAACCTCCCCCTACACGGCGAGATGGGAGCCGCGCCCTCACGACCCACCCACCCACCCCCAACATTCCACACTCATAAGGCTACTATTCATAATGCCCCACGATTGCGACACCGCCAGGAGCACTAGGCCACCCCTGCTAGGACACGGGCACATCACCAGGAGCACTAGGCCACCCCTGCTAGGACACGGGCACACCGCCAGGAGCACTAGGCCACCCCTGCTAGGACACGGGCACACCGCCAGGAGCACTAGGCCACCCCTGATAGGACACGGGCACACCGCCAGGAGCACTAGGCCACCCCTGCTAGGACACGGGCACACCGCCAGGAGCACTAGGCCACCCCTGCTAGGACACGGGCACACCGCCAGGAGCACTAGGCCACCCCTGCTAGGACACGGGCACACCTCTCTATCTACACGGTAGGTATACGGAAATCTCCCCCGTATTAATCAAGCTCTCACGACCAACACATTTTACAGAGGATGACGCCTCCCTGTGTGTCCCTATGACATGGGATGGGACTTCTCGAGAGCAACACACGACACAGTTCTGCTTTTCATGTGTGATGACAAGGGATTTGGCACGGTCAGACAGAACACATCCTAGCCCCTCCCTCTCTCTTTCCCCACCCATGGGTTTCCCAATCTCTTAAAACTTCTAGAACATAAACAGGATCACGAACGACAGAGGGACGCACCAAGTGTACCCCACATCAATTAACGCCACCGTCAACAGACACGAGATTTAGCATACTTGAATAATTATACGAATAATTGAGCAGGAAGGTTGGGCCACATTCTTTATTCACAGGCCACAAGACTCAACAGTCATCACCTACAAATCTTACATTACTATATATATATACATATATATATATATATATATATATATATATATATATATATATATATATATATATATATACATATATATATATATATATATATATATATATGGGTACTGACCCAGCCCGTACTGTAAACGTATATTGAATACGTAAAACCCTCAAGCCCACCTCCGTTGCTTGCCTCAGTCACACACATTTGTCCAACTCTATACACACTCAAGTACGTCGTGTGGCTGTGAACGTCTTGGCCACGCCATAGCATGTGGCCTGGTAAACAAAGTGATTAAACCAAACGTTGTGTGTCACAAACTGACGCAGTCCTCCCTCACAGTCCAACCATCTGACGCCTGTTATAACAGATCTGCTGCTTCGTTACCTTCCTCACGAAGCCTCCTCCACTAAGATCTATATATATATATATATATATATATATATATATATATATATATATATATATATAATATATATATATATACTGAACATAACGCATCTCCACAACAAGTCCTTTCATTCATATTTTACTTCCTCGCAAGACTGGCCTCATAATCACCTCCACACACACATACACACACACACACACACACACACACACACACAAGACAACTAACAGGTTTTGTATTTCTCCTACTTGCTTCTGTGGCTTTTCCCCTTGACAACAGATCTTACTCACTCCACTACCCACGTCCATCATCCAATATTCTCCCTCGAGATGCTGCCGCTACCCCACTCCTGAAGTAGCAAGCTCTTCCAAAAACAGCTCCACGAAATAATAACAATGCCATTAATCTCGGAAGTCTCCTCACCTGTGTCACCTTTCACACATCCCTATCTGCATTTCACCACACCTTTGGACCATTCGACGAATGCAATGCCTCGCCTTACCCTCGCTGGACCCAACCCTACGCCCAAGACGAGCCAGACCCAGCCCAGCACTCCGACTCGCGCCAGTCGAAACCACTACTCTCTCTCTCTCTCGTGTCCCTGAAACCCCTGCAATTAAGAGATAATGGCGTCCAGCAAAACCTTTTAGAGGGCGTGAATCCTGAAACTCTCGAGCAGGTATCATACATCCTCCAAAGGAAGAACTCATTACGAGTTTGACTAGGAGGTTTTGCGCCATTCTTGGCCTACAATGGTCTACACACAGACGTCCCCTCTCAAGTGTTTCGCTCATTGCCTCACCGGTTATAATGCGCTGCATCAATGCGGCGCATCTATATGAAGAAACTGGGGTGAGGACTGCGGGTAAATATGGAGAGAGAGAGAGAGAGAGAGAGAGAGAGAGAGAGAGAGAGAGAGAGAGAGAGAGAGAGAGAGAGAGAGAGAGAGAGAGAGAGTGTGTCAGCTGACTGCACGTGACTTAAGGATCTGCATTTAAGGACCTCTATAATCTCATTTGAATAACCTCACCAGCCCTCTCACACACCCCCTCTTCTCTTTCCAAGCCATGCCACACAAACACACCTCACCTCTCTCCCAACCTTCTCACACACCTCCTCACCTCTTCCCCAGCCCTCTCACAAACCACTCACCTGTCCCCAGCCCTCTTACACACTCCTCACTTCTTCTCCACCCCTCTCCTTCACCTCACCTTATTTCCTTCAGCCCTCTGACACTCCCTTCATCCCTTCTCACCACACCTATCATACACATATCCTATATCCAGGCCTTTTTCATATCCCCTAACCTCCTCCCAGCCCTCACATGCACACTTCAACACCTCCCCCTGCTCTCACACAACCTTACTAGACTCCCTTAACCCTCTCACACACCCCTCATCCCTCTCTCCCCAGCCATTTATACCCCCTAACGTTTCTTCCGGCCCTCACCCCTCTCACACCCCCCCCCCCTTATCTTTTCCCCGGCCCTTTCACACAACCATCACAAACCCCTCACGTCTCCTATCTCTCTCTCTCAAACATTCCTTCTCTCTTCCCTAGCCCTCGTACACACCCTCTGTCTCCCCCACATCCTTAAGTACTTACTTCTATCTTGCGCGCAGAAGGATCAACACGGCAGTAAGCTCGAAGTACCCGCGAGGTGGGGGGTTGGGTGGGGAGGAGGGAGGATGGGGAGTACTTTGCCACACGCCGCTCGAGCACTTGGTCAACAAACATCAAGGCTGGCGGCTGTTACTTAAACTTTTCCAGCACCCTTGGGTTCTCCATATAAACTGACCTGACTTCTGTGACGTCATGGAGAAGGAATGCTGAATCAGAAAAGAACGGAGGACGCAAGATGGGAGATAATGAAAAGGACTTAGTCAACAAGACATCTTGCTTACAATTGTGAGACGCCTTTTTACCACCTGCACGATGCCTTGTACCTTCCTTAATGAATGTAGCTTTGTTCCCCCGTTGTATACAGACGCATTCGGTAGCATTTTAGTACACGAGACCTCGAGAGCGCGACGTAATGAGGTGCTGACCTGTGTGTGTGGAGTATCTGTGGTTCATAACTGATCCACAGTACATACCAACAAACAGCACAGGGTATCGGGAACAACTGATCGGGAGGCACAAACAGATGCACGAAACCACGGACGGGTAAACGTTTTCCCAAAGCTGGAGAAAATCTACGAGCGATATTCGCATCCATTCAGTCAATACAATATCAAAAGACGGAGAACAGAATCTAAGCAATTTGTCACACGCTGAGTGAGAAACTGATGTTAATTTTCAACAATTCATATATGTCATAATGATGCATAAAGTACGTGTTCCTACAGCACTGAATTGTGTCAATACTGTTCCTGGAGTCACTAAGAGAAATATCTATCCATGCGTCCTCTAATATCCCCGTGATTTAGTGTTTATGTCCAAGTAATGAAATGCTTAACAATAAGTGTATTCTGTAGCTTCTGAGACTGGAAGTCTTTCATGTTACACACACTCAAAAGTACCGGCCGAAAATCAAGTTTCCAAATACAGTGCAATGCAATAACGTGTCTCTCTCAGCTCTATGTTACTCTCTATCGCAGATCTGGCTAAGAACTATTTCCTAAACCAAGCTGTACATCTTGAGAACTAATCTCAACATACGTAACAATATGAAAACCCAGCCTTCAATATCGAACAATGTGAGAACTCGTTTCTATAAGCTGAACAATTGGAGAACCTGTCTCAAGCACTGTGAACACATCATTACACATGTAGTCCACATGTCAAACAAAATGTCCACCTGCATCTTCGTACTGAATCATCTACGAACCTTCCTCCTCATAGTGAACAAGAACACCCATCCACACACTGAACATTCTGAGATTCTGTCCCCAACTGATGAACAACTAGAGTACCATCCTTCTCCAACTCCCTCCACATACTGAACATTCTGAGATTCTGTCCCCACATGGGTTACTGAACAATCAGAGCTTCCAAGTACTGAACAATGTAAAAAAAAAAACCCTCCCTCCACATTACTTATAATCTGAGAGGATTCTCGCGATGACACACGCTCGAGTTAAGTTGCCTAATCACTACATTCTTTGGAATTTCCGCTGTTTTTCTCGTGCTCAAGTCTCAGCAGTTATGTCTTACGTCTTGAAACTCGGCAAAACTACACGCTCACTGACCTATTACTGACTTTCAGCACCTCATATTAATGGATTCGTACATTCGCGACCAACCTTAGATCAGTTGGTAGTAGTTCCAGTAAAACAAGGAAAATAAAAAAAATATATCTAAAGACTTCATAATACAAGGTTAACCCGTGTTCGCCAGGGATACTATCAAGACGCATCCATGCACCAAATTCTGTCGAAGCTGATTAGCCTTTGTGGTTGTACGGCACAAAGCAACAACGTAAATTGACAAGCGACGCGCAACCCCATTTAATCCAACTGATTCTACGGAGGTCAAGAGACTCGATGGCAATCGCCATGTGCCGTGCAAGCCTTAAAATTATTCTCATGATCTACGAAACAAGTCTCCACACAATGAAGTCAGGAGGACACTCCACACAATGAAGTCTGAGAACCAATCTCCACAGACCGCAATACCCACCCCCACCCCCCAACACACACACACACACACACACACACACACACACTTGGCAACTTGCCAGAAAATTAATACACACCACGGACCAATTGGAAGATTATTCAACCAGAAATCCGAACACTGTATCCAATGGGTCAGACGATACTGGAAACCGGGGCAGGGCTGCAAGTGAGGGCTGGAATACGACAGCAATGCGCACAAAGCTAATAACAAGATGAACACGGAATGGCAACAAGCAAACGAACATCTTTTTTTTACCCTCTTCATGAGGGTATTTAATATATTCCCAGAATACACTACGTATAATGCAGAGGAACATCGGAGTAACAAACTGAAGGCCACCTTGCGACCAGAAATACACTAGTCGTCACTAAAAATTGACCTTACGCAAAACACTCGGACAATTCAAGTGAAAATAACCGAGTCACACGGTGCGCTGATGCTGGGAGACCCAGGCAGGCGCGGCCGGCCAGACCCGCCGGACGACCGTTGCTGCCTCCCCGACCTCTGCCCCACCACCCCCACCGCCACAGCCAACACCTTCCCACGTTATAAACATCCCTAACGCCACACACAAAGGCTGAGGCATACACTGTGCACACAACATACAATTATTTACGTACACGAGCAGAGTCGAGTACATCAGCTGACTCCATGTCATGACATGGTCGAAAGAACGCTTGAAAAGGTTCTACATTTCGAAGAACATGGTAGTAAAGAAAAAAAAAATGTGTGTTACTTCATACAGGTCCTCACTCTCTAAACATTCCAACAGAGCCATCCTCGTACTTTACTGTATACCTAAACTCCACATCATCCGCGTCCATCAATCCTCAACCAAGAGAAACAAGTTATGAATATTTGTACATCTAATACGACAGCCAAACATTTATAAAGAATATGATGTCAGTGGGCGTAAGCGATATAACGCGGCTTCTGCTGGTTTGCACTAATCATCTTCCTTAAAATCTGAAGGTGGAAGAGATACCGTAACAAGGTGATGGAAGTCAGTTCAAAACCATGGGCTTTCGGTATGACATACAATTATCACAGAAAACGACACAAACCGACCGATCAGCTCCTCCCCCCGACTGTGCCAGGCTGCCGACGGAGGGGATGGCAAAGGATCCTGCAAAAAAATCGTTGGTGTGGAGGTAAGATGGGATGCTCCCCGACTGACCTCGGCACAAGATGGATGAACAGATAGGTTTGGGATAATTTGTCTCGGGCTTGAATAGAAACTTCAAGGCTTGGGGGAGGAGGGGGAAATATATGAGGGCATAATAAACCACCTTGATAACTTGACGTTGCTAGGAAAGACATCAAAACTTAGGCTTTTTTTGGTGGGGGAAAAATGACATGAGCGGCCATGGGAATCACTGTGGGTGTGGATGTTGTGCAAGCATTGCCGAGGTAGGGCTGGTTGTGTAGGCGGCGAGGTGGGGGACGAGGCACACCAAGGAAACGCTGGCGGTTGTACAGAGAAACAAGATGACCCTGACAACTACACACCCACCTGGGTCCTCACGTCCCGTGCACCTGCTGTACATTCCTTTACCGACCTACAGACACGGCGAGCTCTTCCACACCAACGTGCCGCTTACACGACCCGGTGAAACCGAAAGGAAAAGCAACTGATTTCCTGGTTATAACTAATGGGCTCTGCATGCAGGAGGTTACACAGCAAGTGAAAAGTCACACTTTTCACCACAAAAAGTTCATTTCCTTTCAATATGCACAGAGCAGCCTTGAAACTGCAGAAGCCTAGTTAAAGAAGTCGTTAAGACACACACACACACACACACGTTATCACTGAAGTTCAGCTGCTTACGTCAAAACCTGGGTATTCAGCTATAGGACCTCAGTAATATGTATCTCAGCAAAGTGTGATATGGAAGGCACATACGAGCTAAGAGATTATTATTCTCAGCTAAAGGATCACATCTGCTCCACAAACACGCACTTCAGAGTTGTTAGGCATCTGTCGTAATGTTAAATTCCGGTCAAAATATTTCATTATTATTCATCTTTCAGCTTGGAATCCATTTTTGGACTTTTAGAAGAATATCAACTCAAATCTAAGACCAATGCTATTCACACCAAAAACACTCGGCGACACGGCAAGAGTACTAGGGAGGCATTTCGCCTGTATACCGGTAGAAAAGCACCGTCCTACTCCACTGCATGTACAGCACACTCATCTTCTGTACTGGAAAAAAAAAAGTTACTATCTTGGCAAACGATGACGAAGGCGTCTGCCTTGTTTAATGCACTCCAGAGCCATTAATTGAGCCAACACTCATATAGAAATCAGATGTTATTCTCCCCCTTTGCCTGCACGTTGTTAGAAGGAAGTTTACTACACCGGCGATGAATCGAATAATAAAGCGCGTCCTTGAATCACATTTGCGCTTTAAACGCCTTGAGTGCACCAATACAACAACCCTCTGGGTACGCTGGCGTGATATCTGACCACTCCGTTAAGGAAGAGGTCAAATGCTATGCCATCACGCCAACAGATCGAATCGTTGTGCCGAAGGGGTTAATGTTGTCCGAGTTGTGCAAGGCACTTGTTCTCTGTTAAACTTTATCGTTACATTATGTTCGCAAGAGGACCGGTCGTTTTTCGTAACGTTATCCATGCGAACACTGTATGAGTAATATGATTACCTACGTAATAAGGATAAGAACAACCACATGTAAGGCACACAAAACTGCGTATACTGTCTCCACTGCCAGAGATGCCACGGGCAATGACGTCATTCCATCCACCCAACTATTTATCTCATACCTACTCACCCCACCCCACCTCTCTCATCATATTCACCCACTTAACTCCCACTCACCATCTTCCGAACCCTTACCCCTCCACCTAACAACAAAGGCAAGCCACTCCAAGATGATTACAATGACTGCTCCAAATCATCACTTCCAAGCAATCACTACGATGCATAATAATTTGCATTAATTGAACCCACACAACCAAAACAAAGTTCGTCCACTGAAGACACAGAAAAACCACAAGCAGATTTCTATCAATTGTTGTGGGTCTGTGGCAACTCACATTACAATTTCAATGCACACGGAGAATGAAGAAACCAAGACTTCCAGATAAAAAAAAAAGTCCATCCTCACCATATAAAAGGAATGTAGCTCAAAGACTTTTGGGGTGACCCCGGTTAAATGATACCACCTTTGGAGGCACAAAACTACCCAAGGCTCTGCAAGGAAGATGATAGGATGGATCCTGCCAACCTACTACAACATGTGAAAGGATGATGACGCCTGACGTGGCACTTGTCCTCTCTCAACATCATTTTGCTAACGTCACCCCGTCATGCTGGAAAATCGCCCGTAGAAAATGTGAGGTGGAAGTTTATGTTCGACATGAATCACTTCTAAAAACAAATACTATAAATTACTCAAACTATAATCGGAAATGCCCTTAACTATACACTAAAGCACTTCCATATTGGAGTGAACCACATACGCAAACTGCGCGAATAATTCGCCATGCGCGCGCGTGCGCGCCAAACGCGCACTACCATACGGCAACACGAACAACCGGGGCCCCGAGGTCATTCGCCTGTGTTGGCTAGCAGAAGGTCTGGCAGGCCAACCAACAGACACTTCCAACCAACGCTTCAGCACGTTCCTACAGATCGTGCCCAACCTACCGAGCCGCTAACACGAGCGTTCGAAACCATGTTTAATTCAAGGTACTGCAACCTTCTTAACCCCGCCATACATCTCAACCTGCTCTGAGTGTGCATAATTGATATAATCTGAATTATATATACAGCGAATCTGTGTGTTTATCTGTGGAAGAGTTATAATGCCAAGAAAATGCCATACGGTGAGCCAAAGGGATGGAGTAATAAGGCCTTAGTGCCATAACGGCAGAAGACCGAAGGTCTGTCTGAGCGAAAGGATCTTTTCTCAGCTTGCATTTATGGTAAGCATTCAAGATCATACGGAAAATAAAGCCGACCTCATAAAACTGCACATGACTTTCGTGAATGGATTTCTCTTTATTACATGCTTCTTGTTTCCCCTGTAAAACAGGGTGGGAAGCTTTGCTCCATCCCTCACCGCGCGGCAAGGCAGGGCTTCCATAAACCGGCAAAATCATGGGACATTCCTCTCACTAGCACATGGCATGCGATACTCTCCACTTGAAAATTCATGGCACAACAGGACGCACTAAGTTTTCATCAGTGTAATATATGACATCCTCAATAATCAGACTGGCCTCATTGATGTGGTTCATGCTAAACTTAAATCGTGGCTCACGCTAACTTCAACGTGGCCCGTGATGAAAAGAGTGATCCAAACTGACAAAACCATAGTATGTGGTGACATCACAGTTTGGCCCATAGCAACATCATTAGCGGTCCATACCAAAACCAATAATCCATCTTAACAATATCAATGTGATCTATACTGACATCACCATTGGTCTATGTAGACAAACTCAGAACATCTCTAAATAACGGTGTAACAATCTCTAATACAGTACGTAATATGAAAGTTCTGCAGCCGCTCCCACTGCCTCTCCAAGCGTGTGTGTGTGTGTGTGTGTGTGTGTGTGAGAAGTTCCGCTAAGCCAGACACACCAACTGTTCCGCAATGCACCCACTCTGTGACCTCACCTTCCCTGACCTTACTTCCGGAGCGCTCGAACTCACCCCGTCACTTTCACGCATGTAAACAACCAAAGCAGCGGACTGCAGGGCGTCGGAGGGTTACTACTCTTGTTTCTTCTAAGATCAGGACCTAAAGCTTGAATTTACGAATGACTACCAAATACAGGCTAGATATGTCAAAGCAAGGCTACGAGAAACAAAAAATACGGACGCGAAAACTTTTACATATACAAAAATGAATCAGTATAGAACCTAATTTAGGTCTGATCATATTCCGAAAATACACTATCAGTTACCGGAAATTACGTACAGAACTCAAATCTTTAACGCATGCTGCATAATCCGGCAAAGGATCGTTGCGGACATGTCCATATCGATGTCAGGGATTGAAAGGCACATGATATAAGTACTTTTAAAAATCAACGAGATTAATCCTATACATATAAATAAATGAATATATATATATATATATATATATATATATATATATATATATATATATATATATATATATTTTTTTTTTTGTCGCTGTCTCCCGCGTTTGCGAGGTAGCGCAAGGAAACAGACGAAAGAAATGGCCCAACCCACCCCCATACACATGTATATCCATACGTCCACACACGCAAATATACATACCTACACAGCTTTCCATGGTTTACCCCAGACGCTTCACATGCCCTGATTCAATCCACTGACAGCACGTCAACCCCGGTATACCACATCGCTCCAATTCACTCTATTCCTTGCCCTCCTTTCACCCTCCTGCATGTTCAGGCCCCGATCACACAAAATCTTTTTCACTCCATCTTTCCACCTCCAATTTGGTCTCCCTCTTCTCCTCGTTCCCTCCACCTCCGACACATATATCCTCTTGGTCAATCTTTCCTCACTCATTCTCTCCATGTGCCCAAACCATTTCAAAACACCCTCTTCTGCTCTCTCAACCATGCTCTTTTTATTTCCACACATCTCTCTTACCCTTACGTTACTTACTCGATCAAACCACCTCACACCACACATTGTCCTCAAACATCTCATTTCCAGCACATCCATCCTCCTGCGCACCACTCTATCCATAGCCCACGCCTCGCAACCATACAACATTGTTGGAACCACTATTCCTTCAAACATACCCATTTTTGCTTTCCGAGATAATGTTCTCGACTTCCACACATTCTTCAAGGCTCCCAGAATTTTCGCCCCCTCCCTCAACCCTATGATCCACTTCCGCTTCCATGGTTCCATCCGCTTCCAGATCCACTCCCAGATATCTAAAACACTTCACTTCCTCCAGTTTTTCTCCATTCAAACTCACCTCCCAATTGACTTGACCCTCAACCCTACTGTACCTAATAACCTTGCTCTTAATTCAAATTTACTCTTAACTTTCTTCTTCACACACTTTACCAAACTCGGTCACCAGCTTCTGCAGTTTCTCACATGAATCAGCCACCAGCGCTGTATCATCAGCGAACAACAACTGACTCACTTCCCAAGCTCTCTCATCCCCAACAGACTTCATACTTGCCCCTCTTTCCAAAACTCTTGCATTCACCTCCCTAACAACCCCATCCATAAACAAATTAAACAACCATGGAGACATCACACACCCCTGCCGCAAACCTACATTCACTGAGAACCAATCACTTTCCTCTCTTCCTACACGTACACATGCCTTACATCCTCGATATAGATATATATATATATATATATATATCAAGTTCTTTGTACGGTGACAGCCTTTAATTTGTAAGTTACCTTCACTGGGGCATATAATAGTTGACCTACCAACGGAGGAAGAACTACAGCTTCTAGAAAGATGTCAAACAAATAATAAGCCATTATAGAACCTAAGTAATGTCACATCACAGAAAAAAAAAAAGGAACGTTATTGTTGTGTTCCTGCTCATACCATATTCTAGTCTACAAAATGATAGGACCTACCTTATCTTACTCAAGGTTGTTTCACGGCTGAAGGTGACCGTCCGAAATTCTTCTGTTGTATTTTTCTCCGTTAAAATTCACATCCAAGAAACAACATATACAAGTGAGAAATATTGTAGACTGAGTCAACCCCAAAATGCACGATGATACGACCCTTGAGTACAACGATACGACCTTCCGGCACCACCGTGCGATCCCTGAGCTCAACAGAACCCTTGAGCACGATAGTATGACCCTCAAGCAACACGATACGATCCTTTGGCACGATGGCTGGACCTTTGGATATGATAGCCTGGCCTATGACAAACGCTCATGGTTAAGGTTATGTAAATGTCAAGCCAACATTACTGAAGGATGTGCATTCATGCCCAAGGGATTGAATTGAGTCATGGTGACTTTGAACACAAATACGTAATCCTGTCGACCAACCCAAAAGGGTAGGATAAACAGTTGGATTTGCTGTGAGGCAACAAAAGCTCGCTAGCTCATGGCTAGTAACGCAGACCACTTTATCGCTGAGGCTCATACTACATACTGTAGACGCAATTCGTACCCAAATTTCAACACTGCTAAACTAATTCTCCAACTGAAATAAAACAATGCCAAACAGAAACCTTACTCAAACTGTGACCAGGTTAAAGCTACACCCTATCCGAATACAGTCAAGCCAAGCCGATAAGTGAAAACCCGATCCGTCCTTCTGACAGTAACACCGGCATCTCCTTCAACACAAGAGGCATATCTTGCTTCTAGTGTGGGGAACCTACCCGACCCTCGCGGAGCTCGGATTTCAACCGACAAAAAAGCTAAATGGAAGAACTGGGTCACCTCTGGAGAGCGAGGAAAAAGGGGGTAAAAACTTCGAGGGATGACTGGGGAAAACTGTCATCTGTGAAGGGGGAAGACTGCGCATCTCTGGAGATGATGAAAAGGCACAGATGAGGGAGTGAGAAGCCATGGGCATTTCTGGGATGATCTAAAAGGCTTCATGATCTCTGAGGATGACAAAGGAGACATCAAAAAGAATAAATGAAGAAATTCATAATGTTGGACAGACCCGGTCATTTCTAAGAAAGGAAGGAAGATTGGATCATCTCGGGAAGTAAAAAGAGGGGCAGTGGGTATGAGTCCTTAAGGGGATGTGAGTGATAATCATCTTCGTAGTGAATAGGTGTGATGAGCCAAAATACCTCTAAAGAGAGATTGCAATGAGCATATATGTGGGGAATAAGAGCTCTGTCTGAGCTAATTGCAGAGAGAGACAAATGAGAAATATTAGAATAAGTTATATAGGAAGGTCTACGACGTGGCTAACTGCCAGATCACAAAAGGCCAAAGGGCCTACGACAAGGTTATATGCTGAAAGATTGTGACAGTCCTTATATATGCTCCTCCCAACCTACCACTCTCTCTGGTATACCGGACTGTTGGAAAACACCTGAAGGAAAATCTAATATATATAGACTATAAGGATATTTCAAGTAAAGAGACACAGGCGAACTTGGCACAATTAAATTTTGGTGATAATATCATGAATTAAGTCGGGATGACTCGGAAACACCGGTGTCCGTTAATTCTATCATTTCTAGCTTCATTCTCATTCATGTGCGTTAGATCAAGTGTATCCAGCCTCTCACATCTCCCATGCCCTCAACATATGACGTGAGCTAAAAAGTTCACAAGCTTAATTTCTCATCTTTTGCATTATCCGACTGGCTGATTCAACAAATGAGAATAACGTCTCAATCATTAGTTACACATCAGTTAAGCGCACAATTAAGAAAAAACACAAAATTACAAACTCATTTGGCCAACAATATACCTTTGTCCATACAAGGCGGATAAAATTACCTATGACGTAATTAAGTTATAACAACCTCGCTTAGCTACGTTAGCAAGATTATCTTATGAGGTCTTTGGAGCCTCGTTCCTCTAAAGCTGGGTCTATGGGTCGGCTCCTGATCAGTTAAGCCATCAAGGTTACGGTTCATAGGCCTACGTACCCTCCAGAACCGGGGTGGTCAGGCAGCAACACTGTTGCTGTGTCAGCTTTTTTTCTTTTATTCAGTTCTTAAAATGATTAATGGCGTTTATATGACATGAAAATATTGATATAAAGTTCTGGGACTATAGCTTCTCCCTAGCTGTCAAGATGCCTTTCATCTTAGTGGTGATATTTTAGGCTTACATGACGGTCATAAAACTAGGGGGATTTTCTTTTTTAGCGTAGTGTAGTGTAGATTATCAAAGCCCTAATGCAGACAAAAAAAAAAAAAACAATCAGGGACCAAGAGGTTCAGGATATTTCTGAAAACTGCAAATAGGTATGTCTAATTCTTCAATGCTACAAACACAATTCGACAGAATGATTTTATTCCTACACTGATCACAAAATCCAAGGCTAAACCTACTTACATGGTAATAGCAACTCATAACTACCGACTACGCAAATACTGGTTAAGTCAAATTAGTTGAATGTAAGGATGAGAATCTCGCCACCTTACGATGACAGGAGAGCAAAACCCCTCCTCGCAAGTCAAGACTGAATCACGTCTCCAACGATATGCAATGTTTTGAAAAATATTATAAATCTATTGATTAATCTGAGAGGGGATTGGTGAGAGCACCTTGGCCCGCGCCTGCCGGTGTAAGGAGACTTCAACAAAGCGGCATTTGGTGTAGTGGATCTCATACAGCCAGCCAATCCCACCTGCCGGGTGCCGCTCACATCACTGCTCTTGGAAACGTTCCTGACAAGGTTTTTTGGCAAATGACTCACCTTTTTAGCGTCTTTGGGAGAATCTTGTGCCACCTGGTCATCTGTTGTCGATGGAACCTTTGGATGTGTTCCATTCACGATGGTAGCGTTGGGTTCTGTCGCCTGACGAGGTTGTTCAGATGAAGTTTCAGTGGTAACATTTCCATTGCCACCGCCACCACCCGTGTCCTCTTGGCCATTTTGGTGAGAAGTATCGTTTTCTACTGGCATTTTGGCGGCAGGATGTATTTCACTAGCACCTTTTGATCAATTTCTATAACAGTGCGAGTATTTTCAGGGTGATTTACGAGCTTATCACTAAATATCCAGCAAGATCGCGCGCAGCCTCCCGCTCTCACATACGTAAACAATCTCACTGCCTTCCCACGCCCCGCAGTCGTTGTCGGCTCAGCTGTCCGCGTCCAGGAAGAATTGCCACACACGATAATTTTGTCTTTTATTTTCCTCTGTCTGTGCGCAAAAACTGAGTTATTCATACACCATGTTACAGATATCTACTTCAAATGTCTAACGTAAGTTTTGCATGTGATGTCATTCAATACATTGCAGGAAAACTACATAACTTTAACAGGATTCTTGCGGCTTGTATTGACTCGCTCCAGTCTCGCCCGGAACGAGAGGGACGAGAACCAGCGAGAGGGCGGGGCGTTCAAATCCCCAGCTTAGAGCGCGCGCGCGACGCTCTACGTAAATTATCACTTAACGAATTTTGACTATATATAGAAAAGTTTCTCATAAGCTGTATATGAAAAAAGAATTTCATATTCAGTAGTTATGCCATAACTACAAATATTTTACAAGTCCCATTCATCCTTACCATTCTTGTAAATTAATAGATACTTGAAAAATATGCCATGCTTCCTTGTAAACAAAATTGACACTGAATGACAGTATTTTTCTACATCTACTTCTTTTAATTCAACCTACAGCATTTGTATCATGTATGAGTTTATTTCACTAACTTTTTTCACTCTGCAATTTTAATCTATTTCAGAAATTCAGATCCAGAGGGAAATTGCACCTGATAAATGGCCAGTCCTCACGAAGGTTGTGGTAGGATGACTGGGTAATCAACGCTACCCATCAGTAAGGTTAAATATTTTTTTCTATTTGTCTACGGAGAATATAAGTGACTTATTAGTTATCATAAAGGAAATCTGTCTCTGAAAATATCATTCGATAGGAGCATTTCTCTGCCCTGGAAACACGTAATCAGTAAAAAAAAAAATCATAGGGCAAGATAAAGATTTTTTTGGGGGGGTGATGGAGGCTCTAGTCAAGGACAAAAGTCCACATTAAGGCCAGGCCTTAACTGAAATATTGAGAGGTTAATGAAAGGGGGAAAAAAAAAGTAGAGACTAGGAAAAGTATTTGCGAGTTTTGGAGGAGGTGAAAAAGCTGTGTCTTTTCGAATGTGTCAGGTCATAGTTATTGCGGAAGACAAGAGAGGTTTAAAGAGTTCCAGAGCTTCGAGTTTTGGGGAAAGAAAGAGTTATCAATACGGTCTACCCTTGAGTTGGCAACAGCCACACAGTGATCATGTGACGCAGCAGCTTACCGGGTATTGCGTGGTCTATCTGGCGGTGTGGGCACACAACCAGCCAGCTCTCAGGGGTAAAAACCAAAGTAATATCTATAGAAGAGGGAAAGTGAACCGTCAATTGCGGAGCAGGGCAATCGGGTCCAGTTTTGAAGTTAGCCTGGGGGAAGTTTAGAAATCGGACTGCGTTCGACTCAACTCTGTCAAGTAAGGATACAGAGCTAGATGCACTGCAGATGTGATAGCAGTTCTCCATACAAGAATGGATCAATCCTTAGTATAAACGGAGCAACTGTTCGGAAGAAAAGAAATTTCGACGTCTAAACAGGACACCCAGTTTCTCAGATGTTACAATAATACCAAGTATGTTCATTGAGTCAAGAGGTGGAGTTATAGAATCGTCAAAGGCGACAGGAAAGTTGTGAGGAATTCTCCATGGAGAGATGGGTAGAAACTGGGTATTGGAGGCATTAAACTTAACTGGATTTCAGATACCAAAACTGAGATATCCAGTCTGTCTGAATCTACTGAGGAAGTTGTGTCGAGACGAGATGCAGATCAAGTAAGAGAAGGGGGAGCAGAAGTGAATGATGTGGAGGAATGCTGAGTCGTCAACATATGGGTGCACTTGGGTTATCTTTAGAAGAAATGAAATCACTGACAATGAGGAGAAAAAAAGTGTGGGAGACAGGACAGAACCTTGAGGGACATCGCTGTTGATGGAGGATGGGTGGAAGACTGGTCCACATACAACCACGGAGATAGATTGGCCGGAGAGGAAGCTAGATATGAGGGAGCAAAGTGAGGGACGGAAACCAAAAGAGGGGAACTTAAGAAGTGAGACCCCGATGCCATACTCTGTCAAAAGCTTTGGATATATTAAGGCAACTGCATAGGATTCCCAAAAATCTTTCAGGGATGATGACCTGACATCAGTAAGACAGGAAATAATATCACCAGTCAGTCTCGTCTAACGGAAGCCGTACCGACATTCAGAGAGAAGACTGCACGATTCAAAATGTCTGAGGATAGACAAGTTGAGGAGGGATTCAAAGAATTAGGAAATGGTAGATTTCAAAGCAACAGGACCATAGATAGAAGTGTTATTCCAAGTTTACTAAAAGATTGAATAATGGATAGTGACAGATGAGGATGAATATGGTGGTCTTTCGTCACTGGGTTTCTCAGGCAAATAGGAAGGCAAACGTTCAGTAAATGTGTGTATGATTCTCCCGACTCTGCTTCTGTGGATACCAACGAGCAATGGAAGTCGACGTGTTGATGTTGTAAGACTATAAGAACAAGTGTGTCGCGCACTTTCGCTTTGTTGTATTCGACCCTAACACATCCATGTCGTTCACTTTGATGTTTGTAATTATACTGCGCTAAGCCAGTCGCAACAAACCTTTAATCAATTTGTTTGATTGTAAACCTAAAAGGTGCAATGTCTTTGAAAGATTTCTTCAAACTTCCTTTGAACAACTGTGGGAGATCTGCCATCAATGATGATTTCTTTCCTTCGTTCACCTATATTCAACTTATCATTACCCTTCATTCAAACCTGTAACACAAGAGTTTAATCCAAAACATGAAATAGATAACGTACTCAAGTCATAAGGTTCTACTTTTGTTTGATTATTCCATGTTCAGTTTACACCTTCTCTTTGAACCCTATGACTCGTGCAACTTCGAAGCTGTGCTGTGCTAGAAACAGAAACACGAAAATGATGGATTCCTTTGATGCGAGAAGTTTCTCAGCGAGACTGACCATGATACAGATTCGTCAGAGGTGACTTATTTCCTTGCGCTTTAACCAGCCAAGAACAAGCGGAGTCCGGCAACAAATAAAGGCACAGAGCATCAGAATGGGGAGGGAAATTGTGGCTTCAGGAGTACTAGGGGATGTGCGGATCAATATTTTGCTCTGAAGAAATGCGTGAGAAATAGCGAAACAGGATATGCATATGGCACTCATGAATCTGGAGAAAGCATACGAGCGTTGATGCAGATGCTTTTTAGAAGGTGTTACGAATATATGGTGTGGGAGGAAAACTATTACAAACAGTGAGGAGTATTCAAAAGAGTAAGACGTATGTGCAAGTGGGTTTTGAGGATGGCGAGTGGTTCCAGGTGAATATGGGTCTGCGACAGGTGTGTGTGATGTCACCATGGCTGTTCAATGTGTTTATGTATAGGGTGCAGGGAGGTAAATACAATGGCCTTGGAATGAGGGACAGGCACGAAGTTTGTAGGGGGTGAGGGTGTCTGGAAACTGAGCCAGTTGTTTTCTGTTGAGATTGGCTTCTGAGTGTGGAAGAATGTGTCAAAGGAGAAAATTGAGGGCAAATGTTTGTAAAAGTAAAGTTATAAAGTTTAGCAATGCTGAGAGACAGGTTAGCTGTTTGAATTTAAATGGGGAAACCTTGGAGGAAGTGGGGTGTTTAAGATACCTGAGAGTGGACATGTCAGCGAATGGAACAATGGAAGCGAAGGTGAGTTATACCGTGGGTGAGGGGTCGAAGGTTTGGGAAGAATTGAGGAATGTGTGGAAAGAGGTCGCTATCTAAGAAGGCGAAAATGGGAAAGTTTGAAAGTATAGCAGTCCCAACGATGATATATGGATGCGAGGCATGGGTTAGATATGAGAGTGTGCGGAGAAAGGTGGATGTGTTAGAGATGAGATGCTTGAGGACAAAGTGTGGGATGAGGAGTGTTGATCGAGTAAGTAATAAGACAAAGGCGTGGTAATGAGAAGAGTAAGGTTGAGAGAGCTGAAGAGGGTATACTGAAATGGTTTGGACATACAGAGAAAAGATACATTATTCAGAAGTTAAGGGAACAAGGAGAAAGTGGAAACCAGATTGTAGATGGAAGGATAAAAAGGTTTTGATTGCTCAGAGTGAAGGGTGAAAGGCGTGCAAGGGATAAGAATGCATGAGCGAAGTGGTATATAGGAACGACGTGCTGTCACTGGGCTGAATTAGACATATGAAGCACCCTAGGTAAATCATGGAAAGGTCTGTGGGGACCGTGGTTCAGTGCAGCACACATGACAACTAGAGAATGGATGTGAGCGAATGACGCCTTTCCTTCGAAAGTTCCTGACGCTATGTGCAGGAAACGGTAAAAAAGTATGATTACATATATATATATATATATATATATATATATATATATATATATATATATATATATATATATATAATCAAACTTTCCTCCCCAATACTTTCCCAAGAGCACCTCAAGGGAACATAATAGACCAAGTCCAGCAAAGGCGACGATGTAAATGCGTTAAATCGACAGGAAAAGAATCATCCAGATTTACTGTTATATAGATTATTCTATATAGATATTAAGTTTCTCTTTTGTAATTTTGTTTACCATATACGTAAATGAATACTGTACTGGCGTCATTTACTTAAGCGGAGGGCGCCGTCACCTGCGCCTTCATACCAACGCTCTCTTCAGTTTCAAGCTCGTTTGGAAGAGTCAGTTCACTTCCCAACTCACGGCGTACCCTCGAGCATGATGATCCGGTGACACACACACACACACACACACACACACACATGGGCATGGAAATAATTGTATTTAGTCACAAGCTGTCCAAACACTGTAGATGACATTTCTTGATCCGATGTAATAACAGTGGAAACCAATCCGTTGTGGTAACAGTTACGGAAAAAGAAAGCCACCATCACGCACACGATGGTAAACCACAGATATAGAAGCCATTACTCATGCTATGATTTTATACTAACTTCCTCTAAATGTTTTTGTAAAGCTACTAAAGTGGCACTCCTTTTTTTTTTTTTTTTTAGCTAATTTGCTGTTCAACTGAATTAGAAAAAAAAATTATAACCATAATACAAACACAACTGCATTCATTACTGGCATTTCCATTTTTAACATTTATCACATTCATGTTGTCTCTGACTGGCTGGGACACTTCCTATGAATATCATTACCCAGTCTCTCTGTAGCAGTGCTTTACTATTTCCTGTAGTTTGCGATCCTAGTTCAGTACAAAAATAATAAAAACTGCTTTACCCTCTCCAGCACCAAGTTATATCCAGTAAGCACCACGGTACGACCACTGAGCACCACGGTACTGAAGGGTCGTGCTTGGGGCCAGATAAGCTATGAGTGTATCCTGAACACATGAAGAAAGAAATCATAAACTGACGATGAGTCTTATTGACTGGATCTCGACAAGCTTAAACAACCAAACAACCAAGAAAAAAAGGTAGTAGCGCGCTCAGGATACGGGGCTATCCAAACAATAATATCCTCCTCTGGCACGACCTTCATTAGTCTTATGAAATATATATATATATATATATATATATATATATATATATATATATATATATATATATATATATATATATATAATGACAAGGAAATAGGGAGAAGACGGACAAAGAACGGATGGATTAGCTCTCCTGGTGGAAGAAACTACCAAATTCTAAGCGAATCCATTCAGAATAAATAATGACTAGAGAGTAACCGATTACCCTGTTGATATCTGATCCTCTAAGGGCGTTAAACCTCATTCTATTGCTTTTTATTTACTTGGACAATAAAAAGACAAAAAAATAAGAAGGAAAATGGCCAACCTCAGATCACATACATGTCAGGACAGAACATTTCGTATCAACTTACTGTGGAGTACATTAAGGTCACAACTGTGGACATGCTATCAAAGATGGGTTTAGTTTTCATGTACAATAGTGGAGAGAGAGAGAGAGAGAGAGAGAGAGAGAGAGAGAGAGAGAGAGAGAGAGAGAGAGAGAGAGAGAGAGAGAGAGGAAAAAACTGGGATTTCACTTGGGAAAAGCGATTACTTTGTACAGTAGATGGAAATGGTAATGAGAGAGAGAGAGAGAGAGAGAGAGAGAGAGAGAGAGAGAGAGAGAGAGAGAGAGAGAGAGAGAGAGAGAGAGATGGGTTACTATAGATCCTGCAATATTACAGCAGAGAAAGAAATGGATACTATTGGAAGGGATGAACATGGAAGACAAAACCAAAAAAAACTAAAGAATGGTTTTAGTAGAAACCTAAAGCAAAGGTATGTTGAAACACCTTGCGAGGCAGAAGACAGAGAACTCATGCAACGCTCGAAATGTAAAAGAATGACAGAAATTAAGCTGCAGCGAAAATGACAGAACAAGAGAAACATAACAGAATCATTACTGGTAAATCTAAGGATAAACACTAAATCATAAACATATGATGAACCCACGATGAGTCTATAATTGTCGAATTACCATATAATCAAATGAGAATTCAAACAGTAAAAGGTGTACATATAAGGAGCAATCAAATAAGAATTCAAATAGTAAAAGGTGTACATATAAGGAGCATAAAGTTCCAGAGGTGATCTTACCTTGAGGATCCAACGGTATTGCGATGAAAAAAGATAGTTACCCTGAAAAGCACTGAAATGAAATCTCCGACAATAAGAAGGTTCGTGAAGGGTCTGGGGAAGCAGGTGGCTCACTATTCAGACACCATCTCATCCCCCGCACTCTAAGAGAGGGACGAGATCGTAATCAAGCCACTGTGGATGTGCAGCGATTTTGCTCAAAATCGGCTGTTCCTACGGAATGGAGGGGAGCTGTTGTAGTGCCAAAATTTCAAAAAGTCAACCGAGTTAAAACCCGATCTACAGGCAAACGTTCCTAATAAACAAAGTCTGCAGGAATAACAAATGATCGGGAAATGGCTAAAAATATTTGTCTGGCAGAAACTAATTCAATAAGCAAGAGAAAAATGATAGGTTATAAAAGAAAAATTCATCTTTGATGAATCTCTCAGACTTCTCAGAAAACATAAGCAACATCTTAGATTAACTCTGTTCTTAGACTGCTGGAAAGCATTTGAAACTATTGCCTACATTAGACATGATAAGGCTAAATTTACAAGCTGGTGTTAGTAAAAGCTTATATAATGTACTGCTTACCATACGAGAAAGAACAAAGAATACATTTCATGAGGCTAATTTTCAGCAAGGGGGGGAGTAACACCTGGGGTTCCTTACAGCTCAAAGGTGGGAGCTATGCTACCTCTGATCTTCGTATCTTCATGAGTTTATAGTCAACATGTACATGTCTTGATGAAACGGTAAGAAAACGGATGAACTAAAGCGTAAAAGAAGTGTAGTATGTAGTATAGGGACCTCGACTAAATGCAGTAATGGTTTGACAAAATGGAATACAACAGTTTGACATGTAACCACACGATTCGTTCTTTTTGACACTCGATTTTCCTGCGGTAAGGGTTACAATTCTGCTTTGCCTTTTGGCAAATTCTCGACGTAGGTGGGTAAAAAAAAAAAAAAAATGCACTCATGACTGGAACTTACGTGTGGCACTTACGAGGAGGGACCAGGGCAATTTGCCCAAATGCCTATGTCTCTGGTCACTTCATAGGTGAATCATGCTTTGACAGAAGAAGCCATTATCATAAAGTGCAGTTACGAATTACTGAATGATGAAACTTTGTAAATTCTCAAAAATGTGCGCCGAAATGAGAAAATACGATCTAATTGAAATAAACTTCCCTGATTTACGGTACGCCAATCATCCTGACATTTGTAAACCTTACTTAAAATAAGAAAAAAGCACACAGGATTCTCAAAAGCCAAACTGTGGATTAAAAATGCTAATAGTAGACATAGTAATGGAATAGTTTGAAAATACAAAATAAGAACATTATAGTATAGTTCGCCCAATACATATTTACGTTTTCTATGTACTTATCTACAACGATTTGTTTACAATCTCGCCAGAATTGTCCTGGGGGTAAATGTAGTAAGAAAAGGAATATTATATTGGTAAGATTATTTTAAGCGTCATACACTTTTCAAGGTAATTGTGTCCTATGTGAATTCCTTTTAGAGGAATGTTAATTTTCCTGAAAATTGTACAACTAATCGTTATTCTGTACTTGTGAATTATCTGTTCCTATAGCAGTTCAAATGGTGAAGTGAATAAAAATTCTAGAGCAAGTACACAGCTGTATGAGAACCTATAGGTATTTCTGAGAAAAATCCGGATATTCCTGCAGACGCATAAGCCACTGGTCTGATTCTTTAATCAAATGTAAATAGATTACTTTAGAAATAGGAGTATGATAGTGAGGTCCCTCAGGGATCAGTCGAACCAATATTGTTTGATATATACAAGAAATTTACCAGAATAACTAAATTACTATATATATATAGTTTGTTGAGTATTCCTGGTAAATTATATGGGAGGGTATTGATTGAGAGGGTGAAGGCATGTACAGAGCATCAGATTGGGGAAGAGCAGTGCGGTTTCAGAAGTGGTAGAGGATGTGTGGATCAGGTATTTGCTTTGAAGAATGTATGTGAGAAATACTTAGAAAAGCAAATGGATTTGTATGTAGCATTTATGGATCTGGAGAAGGCATATGATAGAGTTGATAGAGATGCTCTGTGGAAGGTATTAAGAATATATGGTGTGGGAGGCAAGTTGTTAGAAGCAGTGAAAAGTTTTTATCGAGGATGTAAGGCATGTGTACGTGTAGGAAGAGAGGAAAGTGATTGGTTCTCAGTGAATGTAGGTTTGCGGCAGGGGTGTGTGATGTCTCCATGGTTGTTTAATTTGTTTATGGATGGGGTTGTAAGGGAGGTAAATGCAAGAGTCCTGGAAAGAGGGGCAAGTATGAAGTCTGTTGGGGATGAGAGAGCTTGGGAAGTGAGTCAGTTGTTGTTCGCTGATGATACAGCGCTGGTGGCTGATTCATGTGAGAAACTGCAGAAGCTGGTGACTGAGTTTGGTAAAGTGTGTGGAAGAAGAAAGTTGAGAGTAAATGTGAATAAGAGCAAGGTTATTAGGTACAGTAGGGGTGAGGGTCAAGTCAATTGGGAGGTGAGTTTGAATGGAGAAAAACTGGAGGAAGTGAAGTGTTTTAGATATCTGGGAGTGGATCTGTCAGCGGATGGAACCATGGAAGCGGAAGTGGATCATAGGGTGGGGGAGGGGGCGAAAATTTTGGGAGCCTTGAAAAATGTGTGGAAGTCGAGAACATTATCTCGGAAAGCAAAAATGGGTATGTTTGAGGGAATAGTGGTTCCAACAATGTTGTATGGTTGCGAGGCGTGGGCTATGGATAGAGATGTGCGCAGGAGGATGGATGTGCTGGAAATGAGATGTTTGAGGACAATGTGTGGTGTGAGGTGGTTTGATCGAGTAAGTAACGTAAGGGTAAGAGAGAGGTGTGGAAATAAAAAGAGCGTGGTTGAGAGAGCAGAAGAGGGTGTTTTGAAATGGTTTGGGCACATGGAGAGAATGAGTGAGGAGAGATTGACCAAGAGGATATATGTGTCGGAGGTGGAGGGAACGAGGAGAAGAGGGAGACCAAATTGGAGGTGGAAAGATGGAGTGAAAAAGATTTTGTGTGATCGGGGCCTGAACATGCAGGAGGGTGAAAGGAGGGCAAGAAATAGAGTGAATTGGAGTCATGTGGTATACAGGGGTTGACGTGCTGTCAGTGGATTGAAGCAAGGCATGTGAAGCGTCTGGGGTAAACCATGGAAAGCTGTGTAGGTATGTATATTTGCGTGTGTGGACGTGTGTATGTACATGTGTATGGGGGGGGGGGGGGTTGGGCCATTTCTTTCGTCTGTTTCCTTGCGCTACCTCGCAAACGCGGGAGACAGCGACAAAGTATAAAAAAAAAAAAAAAAAAAAAAAAAAAATATATATATATATATATATATATATATATATATATATATATATATATATATATATATATATGCATGACAAGAATATCAACGGAAAGTGGGTGTGATTATATATATATATTTTTTTTTTTTTTTGCTTTGTCGCTGTCTCCCGCGTTTGCGAGGCAGCGCAAGGAAACAGACGAAAGAAATGGCCCAACCCACCCCCATACACATGCCTTGATTCAATCCACTGACAGCACGTCAACCCCGGTATACCACATCGCTCCAATTCACTCTATTCTTTGCCCTCCTTTCACCCTCCTGCATGTTCAGGCCCCGATCACACAAAATCTTTTTCACTCCATCTTTCCACCTCCAATTTGGTCTCCCTCTTCTCCTCGTTCCCTCCACCTCCGACACATATATCCTCTTGGTCAATCTTTCCTCACTCATTCTCTCCATGTGACCAAACCATTTCAAAACACCGTCTTCTGCTCTCTCAACCATGCTCTTTTTATTTCCACACATCTCTCTTACCCTTACGTTACTTACTCGATCAAACCACCTCACACCACACATTGTCCTCAAACATCTCATTTCCAGCACATCCATCCTCCTGCGCACAACTCTATCCATAGTCCATGCCTCGCAGCCATACAACATTGTTGGAACCACTATTCCTTCAAACATACCCATTTTTGCTTTCCGAGATAATGTTCTCGACTTCCACACATTCTTCAAGGCTCCCAGAATTTTTGCCCCCTCCCCCACCCTATGATCCACTTCCGCTTCCATGGTTCCATCCGCTGCCAGATCCACTCCCAGATATCTAAAACACTTCACTTCCTCCAGTTTTTCTCCATTCAAACTCACCTCCCAATTGAATTGACCCTCAACCCTACTGTACCCAATAACCTTGCTCTTATTCACATTTACTCTTAACTTTCTTCTTTCACACACTTTACCAAACTCAGTCACCAGCTTCTGCAGTTTCTCACATGAATCAGCCACCAGCGCTGTATCATCAGCGAACAACAACTGACTCACTTCCCAAGCTCTCTCATATATATATATATATATATATATATATATATATATATATATATATATATATATATATATAAAGTAATGGTCAAAGGTAAAAACGGTCAAAACATAAAACATGACTAAATGATAATACAACAAAGTAAAACAAAATGCAAAGTAATACAGGGGGAGGGAAGATTTCACATTAAAGATTGCTTAGTACTTCATGGATCACCTGAGAAACTTTCACTCAAGGCTCACACAGTATTAAACCAACTCTACCTGACATGTAGTTTGAATGGAAGGCTGTCTGCCAACTCTACCAGACGTATAGTTTGAATGGAGGGCTGTCTGCCAACTCTACCAGACATATAGTATGAATGGAAGGCTGTGCCACAGAAGCCAGTATAAGATCAAATATAGATTATATTGTAGAAATTTGATTTCCATACCACAGAAGGATGTTGATGAATAAGAGAATGTACACAGATGAGAAAGCCATGTGCACCATCTTTAAGTGAAATATGCTTAGAGCAAAAAAAATGAAAAAGCTTGATCACCAAGCTTTTTCATTTTTTTTGCTTCTTGATACCATAAAATGTCTTGAAATATGGATGGACATACCCAAAAGTATTTGAGGCTTCAAAGCCAAGGAAGGTGAACGAATGAACTGGCATTCCTTGTTCAGGATTTGAACTTGTGCCTGTGCACTTTTGTTTGGCTTAAAATGAAACAGTTGAAATCTTTACTACTACTATTGTGTTTATTCTGTATGGCAGTTTTTTTATTCTAATTTTAAATGATAAAGGATAGTATCAGTTTTAAGTGGTGTTTTATGATTGTATGTACTTAAATGATTCTCTTGTAGATTACAGGATGGAGACAAGCAAATGCACTGAGTCCAAGTTTGTGGTACAAAACCAGCAAGCAAATATGGTTGACACAGTCAAAGATGATGATGTCAGTGGTGCCTTGGCAAGAGTAACAGTTGGGTAAGACTGAAAGAGTGTATCTTTTTACATTCATAAATCTTTGTCGCTGTCTCCCGTGTTTGCGAGGTAGTGCAAGGAAACAGAAGAAAGAAATGGCCCAACCCATCCCCATACACATGTATATACATACATGTCCACACATGCAAATATACATACCCATACATCTCAATGTACACATATATATACACACACAGACAGATACATATATACACATGCACACAATTCACACTGTCTGTCTATATTCATTCCCATCGCCACCTCGCCACACACGGAATAACATCCCCCTCCCCCCTCATGTGTGCGAGGTAGTGCTAGGAAAAGACAACAAAGGCCCCATTCGTTCACACTCAGTCTCTAGCTGTCATGCAATAATGCCCGAAACCACAGCTCCCTTTCCACATCCAGGCCCCACAGAACTTTCCATGGTTTACCCCAGACGCTTCACATGCCCTGATTCAATCCATTGACAGCATGTCGACCCCGGTATACCACATCGATCCAATTCAATCTATTCCTTGCCCGCCTTTCACCCTCCTGCATGTTCAGGCCCCGATCACTCAAAATCTTTTTCACTCCATCTTTCCACCTCCAATTTGGTCTCCCACTTCTCCTTGTTCCCTCCACCTCCGACACATATATCCTCTTGGTCAATCTTTCCTCACTCATTCTCTCCATGTGCCCATATATGTGGGAAAATATTCTTTCTCCCCTATCCCAGGGATAATATTTATATATATCCCTGCGTGTCGTAGAAGGCAACTAAAAGGGGAGGGAGGGAGGGAGATACCCTACTGACCACTCAAGATGCATTCCTGGTGAAAGGGCTTTCTATGAATCAGCTTTCAACAGGGTAACTGTAACATATGTGATATGGAAATACATTCCTGTGTTACTTCTTACCAAAAGTGATATGCGATTGATTGATTTGGCTTTTGGTGTGCAAAGATTTGATTACACAAGAACTCAGGGTGTATGCAGACACATAATACACAGCAATATTTTTTCTAAAGTGTTGATGGCACTGTTGGTGTGGAAAGCAGCAGCTCTCTTGAGCAGTAGCAGCTGAGGTGAGTGAGTCAGTGGTGGGAGATGGTGGAGCAGGGTGAATCTCAGTAGTGCATATCAAACAACTCTCTTCCAGCTGATTGGTCCAAGGTGCACTACATATGCCACTCATCAATAGCAGAGCAAACTTAAACAAAAATGGTGGATGCAACCATTTCAGTTGAATTTGCAATTTTTCATTTGATAGAATTACAAAAATATCGAGCTCTGTATCGAATCAGCAATCAACAGGGTATCCCACTATATACTTGCTGGGACCTCTTTCTAAAAGAGTCCTGGTATTACTCAGGACCTTACCCAGAGGTTCATGCACCCCAAGGCTGTGCTACTTCCATTTGCAGGAAAATGGGGACTTGTCAAGTTCTTTGCTGAAACTATACTCCCTGTGATACAGCCTCATCAAAGGTGACTTCAGAGTATTTTTTTTTTTCATGTAGTCTAGCACTAAGAGATTTTAATGTAATGTCTGAAATTACCACATTGGCCTAGAACATCTACTGATATATGGAAAACACTTTGCTGATTTTCAACCAAGGGTAGGCTGACGTTAAGCAAGTTTTTCTTGTTATTTCATTTGGAAGGATAGTTTTCAGTTCACTTGGGCAAACAGAAACATGTTTATTGTTTCTTGTATTTCTTTCAGGAAATATGAATCAAAGAGGACTAACTATATTTCTTGGGATGAATACTTTATGGCAGTAGCATTTTTATCTGCCATGCGAAGCAAGGACCCCTGTTCACAAGTTGGAGCATGCATAGTGGACACAAATAAGAAAATAGTAGGCATTGGATACAATGGGATGCCCAGGGGCTGCAGTGATGATGTTTTACCTTGGAACAAAGACTCAAAAGATAAACTTCTTTGTAAGCATATGTATGGTAAGTTTTGATTTGCATGTCCTGCCATGAAGCAGATTTGATGTCTATTTGTCCTTTTCCCACTAAGAGGGTGGGAACACCAGGGCAAAATTCCTAGGGCCCAGGCCTTTGAAGATCCTGGAAGAGGGGAGATGAAATTAGAAAATATTAATGAAGTAATTGACCAAAGAACAGAAAATATATATATATATACTAAACAAATTGGTTAGATGTTATCATTTTTTGCAGTATTTTTGCAATAGAGATCATGACTTAATTCCTGTTTTTAGGATCGTGTATTAGCAATAAAATGAATATGATGTAGAATTGTTATTCTTGAATGAATTCTTCCTGATTAATTTATTTTGTTTTGTGATTGCTTGCTCCTGAAATTCATGATGTTTGACCACTAATACTGAAGTTTTATTTTGATATTCAACAGTTTGTCATGCAGAAATGAATGCCATCATGAACAAGAATAATTCAGATTTATCAGGCTGCACTATTTATGTTGCCCTGTTCCCCTGCAATGAATGTGCAAAGTTAATAATTCAAGCAGGGATAAGAGAAGTTATCTTCTTTTCTGACAAACATGTTCAGAAGCAAGGAACCATTGCCAGCAAACGCATGTTGGACATGGCAGGAGTTTTATGCAGGTATGATATGAAAAAAAGTTATTTTATTCTATAAAAGTATTCACCAGTAAACAAAACATGCTTTTGACCTCTCAGAGTGGCAGGCAGCACTGAACCCATAAAATGAAATATCAAACTACCCAGCAAAATGCTTACCTCTTCAATACCTGGCAAATGAATACAAACCTGTAATAAGCTGAGTTTACCTGAATACAAAAGCGTACATGATGAATTATCCTTGGTCCATTTTGTAAATCCTACAGGATGCTCTTGGTACTTCAGTGGGAAAGTTCTTTACTTCATCATTCCTATCATCATCATTAGCTCGGTGCTTCCAGATATTCCTTAGCTTGAGTGAGCATTTCACCATTACAGGACTGTTGCTTCCATCTATGGCCACCGATTGATACAAGCTTTCTGCTTTGCCCATTATATTGTAAGCTTTATCAGCAGTCAGTGAAATTGCTTGTCACCATTGTATATTTCACTTTTTGAGATCATTTCAGAGATTTAGTTTTATAATCTTGTACTTTTATTTCATGGCTTTTTATGTATTATCACAGGTTTTGAATGATTTTGATGTTCGTATTTTCTTTTTGTTTTCTATCTTGTAATATTTACAGCAAAAATGTTTTATACTCTAATGTCACTGTACTACTTCTGTATACTTAGCCTATGGCTGCATTTACCTAAAATAATGTTATTACTGTAGCTTATATTTATGTCTGTGGACCAGAAGTTCTGAAAAATATTCATGTTTTATTTCATATTTGGAAACTGAGGTTCTTGCATTCATTCTGATAATTTGATTTTTTGCCTAAGTTCACTCTTAAGTAGTGTTTGTGGTTTTGTTATCTCAGAGTATTTCTATACAAGTTATTTCTAATCATTCACTATCAGTTTTATTATTCTTTTTTATTGTAGCAAGGTTAATTGTGCTCCTGCATTTTTTTTTTTTTTTTTATAATTCTTTTAGTCAATTATAGCCTTAAGTGCTCATTCTGCGGACAAAAGTCCTAAACTGGCACAAGTTAGTGAGGACTGATGTTATATTAGAATACATACATATATTAAGCTAACTGTAAAATTAAAGCTGATTTGTAACATGTTTTTTCCCTAGGCAATATATACCAACTCAGAAGAAAATAAAGTTGGACTTCAGACAAATGCAGGAAGATGTAAATGCACAATACAGTGATAATCCTCAAATAAACAGTAACGCCTGTAATGAGCAGGGAACTCCCAAGTAAGAAAATTGGTAATTTTGAAGGTAAAGTAGTCCCAATGATGTTGTATGAATACAAGGCATGGGCTGTTAATGAGGCTGCGTAGAGAAGGGTGGATGTGTTGGAAATGAAATGTCTGAGGACAATATGTGGCTGAGAAAGCTGAAGAGGGTGTGCTGAAATGGTTTGGACATTTGGAAAGAATGAGTGAAGAAAGGTTGACAGAGAGGATATATATTTCAATAATGGAGGGAACAAGGAGAATGGGGAGACCTATTTGGAGATGGAAGGATGGAGTTAAAAATATTTTCAGTGACTGGGGCCTGAACATGCAGTAGGGTGAAAGGCACACATGGGAAACAGTGAACTGGAACAATGTGGTATATAGGGGTTGATGTGCTGTCATTGGACAGAACCAGGGCACATGAAGGGGATGGATTAAACCATGGAAAAGTTTGTGGGGCCTGGCTGTGGATACAGAGCTGTAATTTTGGTGCATTATACATGACAGCTAGAGTGGTGATGTGTGTCAATGTGGCCTTTCTTTATCTGTTTCTGGCACTACTTCACTAATCCAAGAAAGAGCAATCAGTTAAGAAAAATATATATGTATATGAATGACAGATCATTTATGTAATCAAATATTTTGTTTTTCAGGGACCTAAACAAAAAAAGAGAAGATTATTTATCATGGGGCGAATATTTTATGGCCATGGCAGCATTGTCTGCTCTCCGCAGTAAAGATCCAGTAACACAAGTAAGTGTTCTATATTAGGTTTATGAGCCGGATGGTACATTCATCCCTTTTATATGTAAACAGCTTGTAGATTTGACTCCAAATGTATCAGTTTTATTCTTTTGTTGTACATTTATGATAGTGCTATGGTAAAATGTTACTTACTAGCCAGAAGGAAGGAACATGCCTCAGGAAAGTACAGTAAGTTGCTTCAAATCCTCCTCTAACTGAGCAAATGAAAAACTTCTCTTCTTGAGGCAAAAAACTGAAAGAAATAGTGGAGGTTAGTAACAAGAAGTGTGATTAGATAACTGAATGCTTTAACCCCTTAGGCACTATAGCTACTTTTGTATGGTTTACAATGTGTGGAGTCTAGCTGTAGTTGTACTGGTTGCTTCTTCCCACCCTCACTTAATTTGAAAGACACACTTTATCAGTATGTATAGGTGTCTTATGTCACCAGCAACTATAAACAGCAATGGGAAAAAAATCCATTTATCAATTTGGTGAGACTCCATGCCTTGGAACGATGTGGTTTACTGGGGTCAACGAGCTGTCAGTGGACTGAACCAGAGCATGTGAAATGAGTGGGGTAAACCACTGAAAGATCTGTGAGGCCTGGATGTGGATAGGGAGCTGTGGTTTCGGTGCATTACACATGACAGCTAGAGACTAAGTGGGAGCAAATGTAGCCTTTTTTGTCTGTTTTTCTAGTGCCACCTTACTGAACCAGGGGGTAGCGATGCTGTTTCCTGTGGGGTGGGATGGCACCGGGAATGGATGAAGGTAAGAAAGTATGAATACATACATATGTATGTCTTCGTATATATATGTATGTATATGTTGATATGTATATGTATGCATGTGTGTGTGTATGGGTGTTTATGTATACATAAGTGTATATGAGTAGATGGGCTATTCTTTGTCTGTTTCTTGGTGCTACCTCACTGATGCAGGAAACAGCAATCACATATGATAAATAAATTATAATGAAATGAATAAAAGTTTGAAGAAAATTTGTTCTACAGGTTGGTGCATGCATTGTGAATGATGAAAACAAGATTGTTGGTATTGGTTACAATGGTATGCCTCGAGGTTGCAGTGATGACAAGTTACCATGGGGTAAATGCAGTTCTAATGCACTTGAAACAAAATACATGTATGGTAAGTGTTGATAGGAAATTCCTTCCTTGATTTAAGTTGATGGTCCATGATTGCACGATTATTGTTTTCTCATACCACAGAGAAAACATTTAACATGTGTTGTAGTTTTTTTATATTCTCCTGTCATTAGAATTTATTCTCTTATGTGGAGAAAAATAATGCTGTCTCCCTAATTTTCTCTGGTGGCTTTAACTCAGACAAGAAATGGTTGCTTAGTTTGGGTGCTGACTAGTCTTTATTTACCATGCTGTATAATGACCTGCCAACTCAAATCTGATCCTAAGACTGTTGGAGACTATCACAACTCTAAAGTATTACCTTTGTCTTAACACCCTTTCAGAAGAATAGCCTTTGTTTCTATCCAAATCATGTTTCATTTTCATTTCCCTTAAAGCAAGGTTGTGCTTTGAGTATCTTTCCATGTGTTTTAACTACAAAAGATTTCCTTAACATTCACATGTCTCAAACTTAGTAGCATTGCATGAAATATTTGCTGAAGCATATATCATAGTACCACTACTTTCAAATAATTTGAGTACCACTTATTTGCAGTTAAGATGAAACACGCAATCTTAAGAGAGCTGCATTTCATATTTTATGAGAGGGGCAACTCTAAATAGAGTTACAAACGATGAACAACTGAAAAAGGTAGATATAAGGGGAAGCACTTAAAGGGCTCAGAAAAAGAAGATTGCAAAACTTGAAGGATGGTGGTGGGTTTAAGACTATACCTCACCTCGTGTATGAAAGCGGTGAAAGAAAAGATACATCAAGAAACAGAACTTTTTTTTATCACTAATGTTTCTTTGTATGACAAAGGGCTGCTGTTGATAATTTTATCACCTACAGACAAGCCATATGTGCATTTGAGGGCCACCAAATTAGTAGTGCCAAATGAGTGGAAGAAAAGAAAATTCATGCTTATCTTTAAGAACCATGATTAGGAAATTCTGCTAAACTCAAAACCAATCTCTCTACCAAGTGTGGACTTTTACTTAAAACACAAGGGAAGATTCTCAGAAAGCATGTAACAGTCCATTACTTTCAAATGAGAAACTACCTTACTGACAAACAGGTCATCCATTACAAAGCTCTTGGACATGTATTATAGGGTGAACTCCATCTTTAACCTTATGTGCACAATATATATCGTTAGATGGTTTACGATCAACTGCGACATACATCAGATGAAAAAAAGAATTCAGTGTCTATGTTTTGAATTGTATACCAAGTTTAGCATTCATAAATCACATTACATGTCCCATTAGGCCTCCTCACACCACTATATGCATCCTCAACCCCCCCAATTCACTCATCATTCCTCAGTAGTATTTCTTTTAGCATGGAGGGCTAACCTATATCACCATCTACCGGTATCATTTACTTCCCATGGTACAGGTGGTATGCAAGGAAAGTCTAGTGCACAGATGAGTGTTTGTGAAGAACAAACATTTTAGTAATTCGTAAACTTGCTTACTCTTGGGAACCAAGTCAGAAGGGGTCTACCCTCAGAAGGTGTCTACCCATGGATGAAACTTGCTGTTCCTCATGGAATTGTTCCTTGAACTGCAGTGGGTATTAATTCCTCTAGCTATTCCTTATGGTATATTGTTCCTTGTTGTCAGAAAAGGTGAAAACAAACATCAAAGTCTGAGGTGTCCTGCTTAACTGGGCACCAATGATACCCTAGGGGACTGTGTACCCAAAGAGAGTCCTTTTGATATCTCATGGGATTATTCCTATAACAAATCCTCAACAGGACTCTTTGTCTGTAAATATAACCATAGTTGTTGCTGGTGAACCGCTTCAGTGTAAATCAGCATCATCTTGTTGCCCTGTGTCATTAACAGTGGAAGCAGAGACAATTCCGAAGGCCTAAATTAGCATTCTGATGATACATAAGAGGAAAGGAGTTGGAGGGTGACTCACAGGAATAATGCTTGTGATCCTTCATAGGATTGTTTCTTTTCAAAATCTGTAGATGTCTTTAATACACCAAATCTTAGTTGTTGCTGACATAATGCCCAAGCTATGCTAGTCAAGATCATCTAGTAGCCCTGTGTCACTGGTAGGGAAGGCAAAGACAGACTTACAGAGCCCTTCAGTCCAATCTCTTATTTATTGTGCCGGTGAAACACAAGGGAAACCGAGTTTTAGGGTGTCTATCCAGAGGGAAACCTTGCAGTATCTCATGAAACTAGTCCATTAGGGAATCTCACATGGGATTTTGCATGTGTTCAGTAAACAGATCACTTGTTTTTGGTGCACTGCTCAACTTTTATTTAAGTTGCGATCATCTTGAAACCTATTGCCATCATAAAGGGAGGCAAGATAGACCCTAAGCTGCATGCATACTAATGATACACAAAAGAAAACAGGGTAAAGGGTGTCTATCCAGGACACTTCCTATGGAACCCAGCTGAATTTTGGTTGTTTCTAATACACAAGAACAATGGCTTACTTTTTTTTTTTTTTGTGCAACTGCAGTAATCATAATCCTACCTAACATAGATACTTGGATAGATGCTCTGGTTTGGCTTTTTGAGAAAGCTTTGGTTGTATACAGTATTCATGACCATAGCTTATGTTGTTGGCCAACTGTTTGTGGATCTGAATAAGCTGTTCCAGAAAATTTCAGTGGAGATTTGTGTTGTATACTTGTGAAGAATCATAGCTCATTTTGTTGGCCAAATATAACAGGTCACTAGTTTTGCTGCCTGGGATGTCATCATTTGGGAGCTGAACCTCAGCTCTTGTTGTCAGTCAGTCACATCAGATCCCTTGATATATTACTGTAGAATCTTGTCTGCTGCAATTTAATAGTGGTTTGTTCTGTTTTAGCCAATACAAGCCCTTGGTTTACATTGTCATTTAGGCCTTTGGAAATTACTGGTTTCGATGTTCACTGCTTCTGCTGTCTGACTGCCTGGGGAGGCTGCAAGGGAAGAATCCATTTTGAAAATGATACTAAAGACCCAAAACTTGTGGATTGTGTATGAGGTTGCTGGTTCTGAGCTGGATTTAGAAATGGTAGTAGTGTACCGAATGAAATGCCTGGCATTGTGCCAAGGTTTGAATATCTATTGTACATTGAGTTTAAACAGCTGTTTAACTTCATAATTTTTCCCAACTCTTTCACTGCCATTATACTTCATATCCCCCCTCACCATAGTTCATTACTTAGGGAAATCAAAAGATTTAAAAGTGCGCTGTCAAGATACAACTGAAAATGGTTAAGGAGGTTAGATTCTTTAGTCATTGACAAGTATCACAAACAGTACTGGCAGAGCCATCAAAATCATAAACTTCTAGTGTAGCCATCAGCCCACACATTCAAGGGAGTTTCTTGTGCCAAGGTCTCCCCCCCTTGTAACCACTCACGACCTCATTTTTTCTTTGGGCCCCTACACCCAGTTTTTCATCAGATTCTTCCTCATCACTTTCAATATGAAAAATTTCCTTCAGCTGAACACAACATCCTTTTAACTTTTTCCATGGTGGGGTGGAGGAAAATGTTCCACAGGAGACTGAAGGCCATGATTTACATGGCATGATTGCTGATTAGTTACTAAGTGGCAAGGTGTGATGTGAAGAGGGCTTGAGAAGTGGTGCTTATTGTCTCCATTCAAAGAAGTGTTCATTATCTAGAAGACATTTGAAAATATGGCGCACATTGACAAATCCTTGATTTGGGATGAGAGTATCCCAACACCAAATCATGCTGAAGGATGAAAGTAGCAGGAGGGTTAATATTTCAAATTCTGGTAATTTTGTGCATCCTTGCAAAGTACTTAAAGGGTTAATTGTCAGGTGCCAGTGTAGTCTTACCAATGGTAAAATAATTACACTTTGTGTATGTCTATAATTTTTCTTACATTTTATTCTCCAAATGCAGCTTGGGATAAGAGCTCAAAGCCTATAATACCCTTAGCTCTCCTTGTCCATGTTCAGAGGTAAGTCTAAAAGTTCAAAATATATCTCTTTACCATAACTTTAAAATTTTCAGTGTCATTCATCATGCCTCATAACCTGTTTTAACAAAACCTAGTAAATTATGAATTGCTATTGCCATGTGTACAACATACAGTTTGATGTATTTCTAGAATAATAGTCTCAGCAGAATCTCTTTTTCACTTATAAACATTTGTAATTAAACTTTCAAATTTCAGTATGCCATGCTGAAGTGAATGCCATCATGAACAAAAATTGTGCAGATGTTTCTGGCTGCACTATCTTTGTTGCACTCTTCCCTTGCAATGAGTGCACCAAAGTCATCATCCAGGCTGGGATCAAGAAAGTGATATATTTATCAGATAAATATAAAGAGAAGCCTTCAACTGTTGCTTCCAAGAAAATGTTAGATTTATCAGGAATATTATACTGGTAAGGATGGCAATTTTTTTCCACATTCACTTAAACACTTTATTTTTCTCTCATGTAGAAGATCCTTACTTACTGCAACAATCCAATCCCCTCATGAAGCAATTCTGACCCATTCCTATGACCCCCCTTAGCCAAAGAACACACATACCAACTTCACTCTTAAACAGGAACGTTATGAAAAACCTTCTTAAAACCCATACTGAAACAATGGCCCTCCCACCTTTGCTCCCACTTATTTTTTTTTTTATTTTTTTTTTTTTTGCTTTGTCGCTGTCTCCCGCGTTTGCGAGGTAGCACAAGGAAACAGACGAAAGAAATGGCCCAACCCACCCCCATACACATGTATATACATACGTCCACACACGCAAATATACATACCTACACAGCTTTCCATGGTTTACCCCAGATGCTTCACATGCCTTGATTCAATCCACTGACAGCACGTCAACCCCGGTATACCACATCGCTCCAATTCACTCTATTCCTTGCCCTCCTTTCACCCTCCTGCATGTTCAGGCCCCGATCACACAAAATCTTTTTCACTCCATCTTTCCACCTCCAATTTGGTCTCCCTCTTCTCCTCGTTCCCTCCACCTCTGACACATATATCCTCTTGGTCAATCTTTCCTCACTCATTCTCTCCATGTGCCCAAACCATTTCAAAACACCCTCTTCTGCTCTCTCAACCACGCTCTTTTTATTTCCACACATCTCTCTTACCCTTACGTTACTTACTCGATCAAACCACCTCACACCACACATTGTCCTCAAACATCTCATTTCCAGCACATCCATCCTCCTGCGCACAACTCTATCCATAGCCCACGCCTCGCAACCATACAACATTGTTGGAACCACTATTCCTTCAAACATACCCATTTTTGCTTTCCGAGATAATGTTCTCGACTTCCACACATTCTTCAAGGCTCCCAGAATTTTCGCCCCCTCCATCAACCCTATGATCCACTTCCGCTTCCATGGTTCCATCCGCTGCCAGATCCACTCCCAGATATCTAAAACACTTCACTTCCTCCAGTTTTTCTCCATTCAAACTCACCTCCCAGTTGACTTGACCCTCAACCCTACTGTACCTAATAACCTTGCTCTTATTCACATTTACTCTTAACTTTCTTCTTTCACACACTTTACCAAACTCAGTCACCAGCTTCTGCAGTTTCTCACATGAATCAGCCACCAGCGCTGTATCATCAGCGAACAACAACTGGCTCACTTCCCAAGCTCTCTCATCCCCAACAGACTTCATACTTGCCCCTCTTTCCAAAACTCTTGCATTCACCTCCCTAACAACCCCATCCATAAACAAATTAAACAACCATGGAGACATCACACACCCCTGCCGCAAACCTACATTCACTGAGAACCAATCACTTTCCTCTCTTCCTACACGTACACATGCCTTACATCCTCGATAAAAACTTTTCACTGCTTCTAACAACTTGCCTCCCACACCATATATTCTTAATACCTTCCACAGAGCATCGCTATCAACTCTATCATATGCCTTCTCCAGATCCATAAATGCTACATACAAATCCATTTGCTTTTCTAAGTATTTCTCACATACATTCTTCAAAGCAAACACCTGGTCCACACATCCTCTACCACTTCTGAAACCACACTGCTCTTCCCCAATCTGATGCTCTGTACATGCCTTCACCCTCTCAATCAATACCCTCCCATATAATTTACCAGGAATACTCAACAAACTTATACCTCTGTAATTTGAGCACTCACTCTTATCCCCTTTGCCTTTGTACAATGGCACTATGCACGCATTCCGCCAATCCTCAGGCACCTCACCATGAGTCATACATACATTAAATAACCTTACCAACCAGTCAACAATACAGTCACCCCCTTTTTTAATAAATTCCACTGCAATACCATCCAAACCCACTTATACGAGTGATAATATTAAAATCTTAAAGAACTCTAATGCAGCAGGCCCTGACAACATATCAGACTTTCACATAAAACACTTTAGGCACTCACAGATATCTTCAACCACTCCTAGCTACAAAACAAAATCTCTAAACTTTTCAACATAATGTTGGTCCTAAAACTCTCCAAACCATGAAACTCCCCCTCCTCTAACTGCTTTATATGCATTCTAACTTCAGTATCCAAACCCTGCTAAAAACTGATCCATAAGAGAATCAAATAAAACATCCAACTTTCATCTACACATCATGGCTCTAAACACAACTGTTCCACACCAAATAACATAATGACCTCTCACAGTATATCATAGAAGACTTCAGCCTACTGCAACCTACCTTCCCACATACTACTACTAGCAATAGGCATCAATAAAGCATTTAACCACAACACTGTTCTTAGTCTAACTTTTTTGCACTCAGCATAATTCCAATTTTTTTCTTCTTTTGTTAATTGCAACTCACTTGTAATGTTTTGTTGCTAAAAATATCTATATATCTGAAAGTTATTTACTAATATTTCTATAGTTCTAACATATCTTAAATTCTTAGTCCATACAGTTTATCACGAAGAGAGATAACCATAGATTTTGAAGCAATCGACTGGAACAGCACTTTGCAAGTAACTCCAACTTCATGAAATTTTCAGAAAATATTTTAAGGAATGGAAAAGAACAAGACATTATATGAATGATCACAGCTTCATATATAAGCTCTCCCTACTTACGACCTATGCGACTGATGATCATATGTACATACAACTGGAAATAAATGTAAATTAAAGAATATATGTAAATATAAAAATTATGCTTGCTTATATATCCACCAGTGCTAACAGGTGCTTGTGTATGATATTAACTGTCAGATGATATCCTGGAATTGTGTACATCAGAGCATCAATCTCAGTTCTTGCTCTCAGTTACCATTCAGTAAGCGCATGTTATTCAAGTGAATCTAACGAATTTTCGTTCTGGTTTAAACCATATTGTATTAAGCCCCAAAGAAGATGATGAGCAAGAGGAAAAACCCATCACACAACAGATTCAGTAAAAATCCAAGGAAGAAGCTCGAATAGAAATTGACAATGAAGGTAACCACCCAATACGAAGGAGGAAAAAAGTTAAAATGACCGTATATGATCTACAGTTGTTCCATTCAATGGTCTCCACAATATTAAAGGACAAAGAAAAAATATGTGGAGCAGTGAAAGGTTCAGCAAGTATGAAGTCTATGATAATAACAAAGCAACAACAAAGGCTCATCCACGGAATGGAAAAGTCATTGATGCTGTGGATGGAAGATCATATTAAAAAACGTGTACCACTAAGCTTACTAACAATTGAGGCAAAGGCAAGAAATCTTTTTGAGACTTTGAAGGAGAGCTGGGGAGGATTACATCAAGAATTTCATAGCAAGTCATGGTTGGTTCAATAGATTTAAAAGAAGGTATAGCTTGCCTAACGTTCGAGTCACAAGGGAAGCAGGAAGTGCTGACAAAGGAACTGCCAAAAGATAAAGAATAAATCAAAGAATCTTTTTTGTTTTAATGAACCATAGAGTTATTTAAAAAAGTCATTTCATAAAACTGGTTAAACAAAAATGAGATGATCATGATAGAACTTGTATAATGTAAAAACTAGAATGATGTGATATGAACTAAAGAATCTTGAATAAAAGGTAAAAAGAAACTACAGAATCATATGATAAAGCTGGTTAATCAAATATGAGATAATCATGATAGATATTGAGTAGGATAAAAGAATGCTGTACAAGTAAACGAATTCTATGTGGCTTGCTGACATATGTATGACTTATGTCCATTTCAAGATCTGACTGGTCGATCAGAATGTTACTCAGATGTACGTCGGGGAATGGTTGTATACAGCATCATGAAGAAAAGAAATGAAAATGTACTAGACCTAATAAATGCAGAGGACAAGTTGCCTAGCATGTACAGTGAAAAATTAAAAAGCTATACATCACTGGGGAGGCCCACATTTTACCTTACCATTTGGACATGGATGGGATGTGTGTGACTGAACTGAGAGGCTGTATGCACTCTTATCCTCTATATATCCATAATGGACCTGAAAATAACAAAACAACAGATGAACTATCGATAGGTAGTTTTAGTTAAAAGAATCTTGATGTACAACTTTTTAATATTACCATATACTGAAAAATGTGTTGATACTATCTGTGGTGCATGATTATTCATTAGCTATGTAGCTGTGAATGTGTGTTTTTATAAGGCATCACATGCTTGTTTTACTCTACTGTTTGACAGTAGAATTTCTGTCTAGCACCTTTATAGTGACATTGCGGACAGAGTATTATAAAAACTGAAACTATAATTTGAAGGAATTGAAATGCCAATAACAATTGACACATTACAGGTTTTATTGTCTTACATAGTCCTTTTCTTCCCAAAGCACTATTATAAAGCATTCTCATAACTCTTCAGCTAACTCATGAGTCATATACATTGTGAGAGTAAATGTGGTCATAGCATTACTCTTTACACCAAAGGTGTCAAGAACATTTTTGTTGGTGGATGTATCTTAACACTGATGGCTTTAAGACCCTTGCTGTTGATGGGCATAAAGTCCAAGCAGCCAACCAACCTTTTACTTATCCACCCAACTTATATATATACAACATGTGATGTTAGGTGGTTTGATCGAGTAAGTAATGAAAGGGTAAGAGAGATGTGTGGTAATAAAAAGAGTGTGGTTGAGAAAGCAGAAGAGGGTGTACTGAAATGGTTTGGTCACATAGAGAATGAGTGAGCAAAGATTGACAAAGAGGATATATGTCAGAGATGGAGGGAACAAGAAATGGGAGACTAAATTGGAGGTGGAAGGATGGAGTGAAAAAGATTTTGAGTGATCGATGCCTGAATATACAGGAGGGTGAAAGGCGTCCAAGGAATAGAGTGAATTGGAACGATGTGGTATACCGGGGTTGACGTGCTGTCAGTGGATTGAATCAGGGCATGTGAAGCGTCTGGGGTAAACCATGGAAAGCTGTGTGGGGCCTGGATGTGGAAAGGGAGCTGTGGTTTCGGGCGTTATTGCGTGGCAGCTAGAGACTGAGTGTGAACGAATGGGGCCTTTGTTGTCTTTTCCTAGTGCTACCTCGCACACATAAGGGGGGAGGGGGAAGGTATTCTATGTGTGGCGAGGTGGCGATGGGAGTGAATGGGGGCAGACAGTGTGAACTGTGTGCATGGGTATATATGTATGTGTCTGTGTATGTATATATATGTGTACATTGAGATGTATAGGTATGTATATTTGCGTGTGTGGACGTGTGTGTGTATACATTGTGTATGGGGGTGGGTTGGGCCATTTCTTTCGTCTGTTTCCTTGCGCTACCTCGCAAACGCGGGAGACAGCGACAAAGCAAAATAAATAAAATAAAATATATATATATATAGTTGCGAACCTATGTGTTTGTTGTGTCTATGTTGTAGAAAATTGTATGCTATAGGTAAGCCATGTGGTGACCTGGGGGTCTCAACAGATTCCTCGACTGCTCCCACGCCACCTGGGATTTTACACCACCTTGCCGAATGGTCACTCACGGTGTACCTGGCACATAGACCTGCCAGTTTACCTCGCCCGCGGCAGTCAAGTGACCCGGGGGCTGCCACGAGGTCAGGCCTGGGAAAGTTCGCCTCCCATCCTCTTTTCAACCAACAGATACAGGGCTGGGCCTGAAGCGGTATGAGGGCTGGACCTTTGGCCTCCAGCCAATTACAGTTGGGATGAGAGCGTGACAATCAGTCTTTTGACCAATCAAGAGTAACTTGTGGTCATTCTTCATCTATCATAGTCGAGATGAGGCAGGTCAAGGCGGGGCTGGCTGCTCCAATAAAAGCCCCTGACGATGGCTTGGCCGTGATTCCTTCAGCCACCACATGCCCGACAGGTAATGTAGGTTTTCCTGTCTCAAACGCTAGCCACTGCTGCCATTGCGAACCACTCCGATCACTGATCAGGTGCTACACTAAGTTATAAGATGTTATACTGTGTTGTGTCTGGTCTGAGTGCAACAATGTATTGTAACTTGTCAAAGAATTGCTCATCGAATAAGTGTATCTTGTGTCCTATTTGAAATCTTACCTGGAATGTGGAATGTAAAATGTTGATGTAAATATTTGTGCCAGAGTAATGTGCTTCTGTTATCTTGTACACTTCATTTCTTGTATTATACGTAGTTTTAACCCCGGTGTTTAATTTCATCCCATAACTCTAAGACAGCGTTATCCAATGTTGCGTAATAATTTATATATATATATATATATATATATATATATATATATATGTATATTTTTTTTTTTTTTCTTTGTCGCTGTCTCCCGCGTTTGCGAGGTAGCGCAAGGAAACAAACGAAAGAAATGGCCCAACCCACCCCCATACACATGTATATACATACGTCCACACACGCAAATATACATACCTACACAGCTTTCCATGGTTTACCCTAGACACTTCACATGCCTTGATTCAATCCACTGACAGCACGTCAACCCCGGTATACCACATCGCTCCAATTCACTCTATTCCTTGCCCTCCTTTCACCCTCCTGCATGTTCAGGCCCCGATCACACAAAATCTTTTTCACTCCATCTTTCCACCTCCAATTTGGTCTCCCTCTTCTCCTCGTTCCCTCCACCTCCGACACATATATCCTCTTGGTCAATCTTTCCTCACTCATTCTCTCCATGTGCCCAAACCATTTCAAAACACCCTCTTCTGCTCTCTCAACCACGCTCTTTTTATTTCCACACATCTCTCTTACCCTTACGTTACTTACTCGATCAAACCACCTCACACCACACATTGTCCTCAAACATCTCATTTCCAGCACATCCATCCTCCTGCGCACAACTCTATCCATAGTCCACGCCTCGCAACCATACAACATTGTTGGAACCACTATTCCTTCAAACATGCCCATTTTTGCTTTCCGAGATATTGTTCTCGACTTCCACACATTCTTCAAGGCTCCCAGAATTTTCGCCCCCTCCCCCACCCTATGATCCACTTCCGCTTCCATGTTTCCATCCGCTGCCAGATCCACTCCCAGATATCTAAAACACTTCACTTCCTCCAGGTTTTCTCCATTCAAACTCACCTCCCAATTGACTTGACCCTCAACCCTACTGTACCTAATAACCTTGCTCTTATTCACATTTACTCTTAACTTTCTTCTTTCACACACTTTACCAAACTCAGTCACCAGCTTCTGCAGTTTCTCACATGAATCAGCCACCAGCGCTGTATCATCAGTGAACAACAACTGACTCACTTCCCAAGCTCTCTCATCCCCAACAGACTTCATCCTTGCCCCTCTTTCCAAAACTCTTGCATTCACCTCCCTAACAACCCCATCCATAAACAAATTAAACAACCATTGAGACATCACACACCCCTGCCGCAAACCTACATTCACTGAGAACCAATCACTTTCCTCTCTTCCTACACGTACACATGCCTTACATCCTCGATATATATATATATATATATATATATATATATAACAAGTAGTGGTGATGTGAGAAGGAGATGGAGTGAGTATTTTGAAGGTTTGTTGAATGTGTTTGATGATAGAGTGGCAGATATAGGGTGTTTTGGTCGAGGTTGTGTGTAAAGTGAGAGGGTTAGGGAAAATGATTTGGTAAACAGAGAAGAGGTTGTAAAAGCTTTGCGGAAGATGAAAGCCGGCAAGGCAGCAGGTTTGGATGGTATTGCAGTGGAATTTATTAAAAAAGGGGGTGACTGTATTGTTGACTGGTTGGTAAGATTATTTAATGTATGTATGACTCATGGTGAGGTGCCTGAGGATTGGCGGAATGCGTGCATAGTGTCATTGTACAAAGGCAAAGGGGATAAGAGTGAGTGCTCAAATTACAGAGGTATAAGTTTGTTGAGTATTCCTAGTAAATTATATGGGAGGGTATTGATTGAGAGGGTGAAGACATGTACAGAGCATCAGATTGGGGAAGAGCAGTGTGGTTTCAGAAGTGGTAGAGGATGTGTGGATCAGGTGTTTGCTTTGAAGAATGTATGTGAGAAATACTTAGAAAAGCAAATGGATTTGTATGCAGCATTTATGGATCTGGAGAAGGCATATGATAGAGTTGATAGAGATGCCCTGTGGAAGGTATTAAGAATATATGGTGTGGGAGGCAAGTTGTTAGAAGCAGTGAAAAGTTTTTATCGAGGATGTAAGGCATGTGTACGTGTAGGAAGAGAGGAAAGTGATTGGTTCTCAGTGAATGTAGGTTTGAGGCATGGGTGTGTGATGTCTCCATGGTTGTTTAATTTGTTTATGGATGGGGTTGTTAGGGAGGTGAATGCAAGAGTTTTGGAAAGAGGGGCAAGTATGAAGTCTGTTGTGGATGAGAGAGCTTGGGAAGTGAGTCAGTTGTTGTTCGCTAATGATACAGCGCTGGTGGCTGATTCATGTGAGAAACTGCAGAAGCTGGTGACTGAGTTTGGTAAAGTGTGTGAAAGAAGAAAGTTAAGAGTAAATGTGAATAAGAGCAAGGTTATTAGGTACAGTAGGGTTGAGGGTCAAGTCAACTGGGAGGTAAGTTTGAATGGAGAAAAACTGGAGGAAGTAAAGTGTTTTAGATATCTGGGCGTGGAACTGGCAGCGGATGGAACCATGGAAGCGGAAGTGGATCATAGAGTGGGGGAGGGGGCGAAAATCCTGGGAGCCTTGAAGAATGTGTGGAAGTCGAGAACATTATCTCGGAAAGCAAAAATGGATATGTTTGAAGGAATAGTGGTTCCAACAATGTTGTATGGCTGCGAGGTGTGGGCTATGGATAGAGTTGTGCGCAGGAGGGTGGATGTGCTGGAAATGAGATGTTTGAGGACAATGTGTGGTGTGAGGTGGTTTGATCGAGTAAGTAACGTAAGGGTAAGAGAGATGTGTGGAAATAAAAAGAGCTTGGTTGAGAGAGAAGAGGGCGTTTTGAAATGGTTTGGGCAAATGGAGAGAATGAGTGAGGAAAGATTGACCAAGAGGATATATGTGTTGGAGGTGGAGGGAACGAGGAGAAGTGGGAGACCAAATTGGAGGTGGAAAGATGGAGTGAAAAAGATTTTGTGTGATCGGGGCCTGAACATGCAGGAGGGTGAAAGGAGGGCAAGGAATAGAGTGAACTGGATCGATGTGGTATACCGGGGTTGACGTGCTGTCAGTGGATTGAATCAGCGCATGTGAAGCGTCTGGGGTAAACCATAGAAAGCTGTGTAGGTCTGTATATTTGCGTGTGGACGTGTATGTATATACATGTGTATGGGGGTGGGTTGGGCCATTTCTTTCGTCTGTTTCCTTGCGCTACCTCGCAAACGCGGGAGACAGCGGCAAAAAGAAAAAAAAAAAATATATATATATATATATATATATATATATATATATATATATATATTGGAAAGGATCACAATTTTGCGCATGATCAAGATATTCCTGAGTCTACGGGGAAAATGAAACACGATAAGTTCCCAAGTGCTCTTTCGTGTAATAATCACATCATCAGGGGAGACACAAGAGAGAAATATAGCAGTCAGTTGATATATATCAAAGAGACGAAGCTAGAACGCCATTTGGTAAACATGCAATTGTCTTGGACAATGGCTAGGACGCCATTTGGTAAACGCGATTGTCTCTTCGTCTCTTCAAAGTATATCAACTGACTTATATTTCTCTCTTGTGTCTCCCCTGATGATGTGATTATTACATGAAAGTGTACTTGAGAACTTACCGTGTTTCATTTTCCCCGTGGACTCATAGGAATATATAAATATATACATATTACCCTTTCATCACTTCCTCGATCAAACCACCTCACACCACATATTGTCCTCAAACATTTAATTTCCAACACATCCACCCTCCTCCGTACAGCTCTACCTACAGCCCATGCCTCGCAACCAAAGAACATTGTTAGAACTACTATTCCTTCAAACATGCCCATTTTTGCTTTCCGAGATAACTTTCTCTCCTTCCACACATTCTTCATCACCTCTGGAACCTTCAAACCCTCCCCCACCCTGTGACACACTTCCGCTTCCATGGTTCCATTCGCTTCCAAGTCCACTCTCAGATATCTAAAACACTAAACTTACTCCATTTTCCCCATTCAAACTTATATCCCAATTAACTTTTCCCTCAACCCTACTCAACCTAATAACCTTGCTCTTATTCATTACTCTCATCCTTTCTCTTTTCACACACTTTTCCAAAGTCAGTCACCAACTTCTCCAGTTTCTCACTCAAATCAGCCACTAAAGCTGTATCATCGTCGACCAACAACTAACTCGCTTCCCAGGGTCTCTCATCCCCAACAGACTTCATGCTCGCCCCTCTCTTCATAACTCTTGCATTTAGCTCCCTAACCACCCCATCCATAAACAAATTAAACAACCATACGGACATCACACACCCCTACCGCAGACCGTCACTCACTGGGAACCAATCACTCTCCTCTCTTCCTACTCGTACACATGCATTACATCTCTGGTAAAAACGTATCACTGCTTCTAGCACCTTACCTCCCACACCATATACTCTTAAGACCTTCCACGAAGCATCTCTATCAACACTATCATGTGCCTTCCTTAGGTACATTAATGCTACATACAAATCCATCTGTTTTTCTAAGTATTCCTCACACACATTCTTCAAAGCAAACACCTGATCCACACATCCTCTACCACTTCTACAACACACTACTCTTTCCCAAGCTGATGCTCTGTCCATGCCTTCATCCTCTCAATCTATACCCTCCCATATAATTTCCCATGAATACTCGACAAACTTATGCTCTGCAGTTTGAACACACATTTTCATCCCCTTTGCCTCTGTATAGTGGCACTATACATGCATTCCACCAATCTTCAGGCACTTCACCATATTCCATACATACACTGAATATCCTTACCAATCAATAAACAACAGAGTTACCCCCTTTTCTTAACACATTCAACTGCAATACCATCCACTCCCGGCGCCTTGCCGGATTTCATCATCCTCATTTCAATTAGCGAGTTCACTGCCCGGTAAGGAATCTGTTGACATAAATGCTAATCACATTCTTTTGAATCGAATAACACTGTGTTCTCTAGAACTATACATAGTTTAAAGAGGTATCACAGTTCTCTTCCAAAAAACAGTAAAAAGCGTACAGGTTTGCCAACCTATTCGGCGACAGTTGTGGGGATTCAGCTTCGTTTTAACAAGCATTCAAGATGCAGAAGGAGGAAGCCCTGTCTTGGCGGGGGGGGGGGGGTTAGTGTCCGGGTAATAAGCTTGGTGAAATGGTTGGCCGCGCACCTTTGCACTGGCTACCGGGTTCACAGGCGTCTTAAAGATACACGCGGAAGCCCAAAATCTTCCTTGTCTTACCGCGGTTAATGTACTTGCGAACTGCTGTACATGCAAAGTATCAAACATGTCAATCAACATTACACACTAGTGTGTCCACGTAATTCGAAGCCCGATATTCTTTTTTTTCTCTCTCTCACTCGTTCGAGCTTAATCATCTAACTCACCTGGCTGGTTGGTTATTTGTCCTCCAAGGTGCTTGAAGACATTCCAAGACCACACTTCCACTATATTATATGGCGCCACACACACACACACAATATATATATATATATATATATATATATATATATATATATATATATATATATATATATATATATATATATATATATAAATCAATCCCTGGGGATAGGGGAGAAAGAATACTTCCCACGTATTCCTTGCGTGTCGTAGAAGGCGACTAAAAGGGGAGGGAGCGGGGGGGGGGGGTGGCTGGAGATCCTCCCCTCTTTTTTTTTTTTTTTGATTTTCCAAAAGAAGGAACAGAGAAGGGGGCCAGGTGAGGATATTCCCTCAGAGGCCCAGTCCTCTGTTCTTAACGCTACCTTGCTAACGCGGAAAATGGCGAATAGTTTGAAAGAAAATATATAAATCAAGATGTATACGCACAGTGATGGAGGTTTTCTTTTGTAAGAAAATATATTAACTCACCTGTAATTCAAAGTGGGAAAAATTATTTAAGATTTTATATATTCTTACTTAGCCACTGCTTCACAGATGGTTGGCGCTGGTTATGTATGCTTAAGGCCTATTGAATGACAGGGTCATTCAGGCCATCATCGTCGATATCAACCATCAACTTTTATAACTATGTGGCAACATTACTGTTAACTATGGGCTGCAGCTGAAGTACGCCATGGACAAGCAACACACACACACACACACACACACACACACACACATATATATATATATATATATATATATATATATATATATATATATATATATATATATATATATATATATTTTTTTTTTTTTTTTTTTTTTTCATACTATTCGCCATTTCCCGCGTTAGCGAGGTAGCGTTAAGAACAGAGGACTGAGCCTTTGCGGGAATATCCTCACCTGGCCCCCTTCTCTGTTCCTTCTTTTGGAAAATTAAAAAACGAGAGGGGAGGATTTCCAGCTCCCCGCTCCCTTCCCTTTTAGTCGCCTTCTACGACACGCAGGGATTACGTGAGAAGTATTCTTTCTCCCCTATTCCCTATATATATATATATATATATATATATATATATATATATATATATATATATATATATATATATATATATATATATAGCCTGTCAGAGATGAAATTGCCAATTTCCAGTTCATCAGTACCGAGCGCTTCAGGAGGCCCACAGATCATAGGCCACGCCCAATGATAACGGGTCTGAGAAAAAAGACATGATTATGATTCTGTTATCATTATTACTATTATCATTATTATTATTATCATCATAATTCAGTCATTCATCCTTTTACCGAGTTTTCTTTCTCTCCCTCCCATATCTCAAGCTTCTCTTTCATTTACAATGCAATTAATCATATAAATTGTGGATATCTTCTCAAGCTTGCTGGCCTCGCATCACATAAATACAACGTCTAACTGCATGCGGCCGAAAAAGCGGGGATTGCAGCCTCCTCATATCCCTAACTACATGAATACTATAAATATGGCCCTATTTCTGAAAAAAAAAAAATTAAGGAAGAAACTTTTCACTGAATTTATCGTCAGTGGTCTATTCAAGTATAGTTGAATATTTCCTTCAGTTGGTCCTGATGAGGCACAGCTACCGGATGATTCGCAAGCCTCCAATCGTAGGGCTGAAAAGGTTTTTGTACCAAACATCAGGTATCTATCGTACATCGAGGTAAAAAAATTTGAAGGCGTGTCATGGCAGTCCTGAAGTGAGAAATAGGCTATATGTAAATAACTTTAAATATTAAAAAAGTAATCTACATTTGACATCTAAGCATTTATAGATAACTTAGTGAAACCTAAACCGGTCATCACAAATAAAATCTCATATTCGTATCTTTTCTACATTTCCACTTAAGAGAATGAGAGACGAATGATTTAAGCGAGCAATCTAACTTCACTCCACATATCCGGGAGGGACTTAAAAATGTTTAAGAATTATGATAGGAAGAACCTTTGCTGATCGAAGCCCATCTCATAAGCAACTGTCAATGGTATACGAGGAGTCCTTCTTAGGAAAACTTTAGTACCACGTAAGTCTATGATGATGGCCTTGTTAATACAACTTTAGTTTTATGGAAGTCTATTATGTTTCCGTACGTTGTCGGTTCTAAGACAACATAGTTTACAGAATTAGCAAATACGTTCTGCATAATCAAAATACTATTCTCTATCGGTAGACACCAATGGTGTATGAAAAAGGAATACATCGAATGACAAAAAATAGACCTCATAGTCTATGATACAGTTATGAACTGAAGGACGGTACATGGGAAAGCCAGGAAACAAAAAGACCTAATGGTCTAAGACGAGGTTGTATGCTGGAGAACAGTACAATGGAAAGCCAAGTAAGTGAGGCCTGTTGGTTTATATGACAAGGTTATCTGATGGAGGACAATACATGGGAAAGCTAAGTAACAGAGGCCTGATGGTTTATGACGAGGTTTAGTGCTGGAGGACAGTACGTTGGAAACTAGATAGCAGAAGAGTATATGTTCTATGACGAGGTTATCTGCTGGAGGACGGTACATTGGAGGGCCAGATAACAGAAAGATCTTATTTGTATATAAAGAGGCTGCCTGCAGGAAAACTAGAACGGAGTCGTAAATGCCAACATATAAGGGAGACAGGAAAGTAAAAACGGAAGGACCCTCTGTACTACCCATAACTCACTTAAATGAGTAAATGACCCTGTACCCATAACCACTTCAATGAGTAACTGACTTGCCAAAACCCACTGTGATTTTGAAGTGTGACCATCTCTGGTCCTGTCAAAATTTCTACAAAGTACATTTACCTCATCTTCAGTAAATGGAAGCATTATGGCATACTGTATCAGAATATGTAACGTGTCTGGCTGGTTTACAAAACAATCTGAACGGACCACAAGACGGAGTTAGATGGAATGGAAGATGTTGAGACGGACGATAAACTAACACCATAATCTTAAACACATGCATAGTGTGTGTGTGTGTGTGTGTGTGTATATATATATATATATATATATATATATATATATATATATATATATATATATATATAATAATAATAAAAGACATCTATTAAAGTAAGGCTGCGAAGAACTTTGGCAAACTGTACACATAAACCGACGTCAATAACGTGCGAGCGAGACATGAGGTCTATACTCTGTCACACACGAAGAGTGGTTCGCCTAGCTCTCGCGTAGCTGCCTTACCACCTGAAGGGGGAAAAAAAAAAAGGCATTAGAAAGTGTTCCTTGGCTTTTCGCCTTGTCAGGGCCTAGCTTGTAAGTCTTCACGACACCGGCAGTTCCCTGAAGGAAATCTAGCCTAACATTATTAGCTTAGCCTTAGAAGCCACCCACAGTAATAAAGACAGTCTGGGCTTCACTCTCGCCAAGGACCAAGGACGCGGCTCCAAAATGGATTACAGTTCTTGACAAGATTACAACAAAACGGAAGGAGGTGCGGCCAATCTTGTACAGGACGTCTTTAAGATCTTTATTCTCTGGTGGACACTAAGCCTGATTGAGGTTACACCACGAGTGCGAAGTCACCTAAAGCGAGGCTGTATCATCGTCGGTCCCATCAAAAATCGTTTCGCTTCAAAGATATCCATCTTATCTCAAATGAGAATAGTATAGCCTTTCAGCTGCAGACGTCCCTGGAACAAGGAAAAAAGTATATATATATATATATATATATATATATATATATATATATATATATATATATATATATATATATATATATATCCCTGGGGATAGGGGATTAAGAATACTTCCCACGTATTCCCTGCGTGTCGTAGAAGGCGACTAAAAGGGGAGGGAGCGGGGGGCTGGAAATCCTCCCCTCTCGTTTTTTTTTTTTTTTAATTTTCCAAAAGGAGGAACAGAGGGGGGCCAGGTGAGGATATCCCACAAAGGCCCAGTCCTCTGTTCTTAACGCTACCTCGCTAGCGCGGGAAATGGGCGAATGGTTTAAAAAAAAAAAGAAATATATATATATATATATATATATATATATATATATATATATATATATATATATATATATATATACATATATATATATATATATTTATTTATTTATTTATATTTATTTATTCATTTTGCTTTGTCGCTGTCTCCCGCGTTTGCGAGGTAGCGCAAGGAAACAGACGAAAGAAATGGCCCAACCCACCCCCATACACATGTATATACACACACGTCCACACACTCAAATATACATACCTATACATCTCAATGTACACATATATATACACACACAGATATATACATATATACCCATGCACACAATTCACACTGTCTGCCTTTATTCATTCCCATCGCCACCTCGCCACACATGGAATACCATCCCCCTCCCCCCTCCTGTGTGCGGGGTAGCGCTAGGAAAAGACAACAAAGGCCTCATTCGTTCACACTCAGTCTCTAGCTGTCATGCAATAATGCCCGAAACCACAGCTACCTTTCCACATCCAGGCCCCACACAGCTTTCCATGGTTTACCCCAGACGCTTCACATGCCCTGATTCAATCCACTGACAGCACGTCAACCCCGGTATACCACATCGATCCAATTCACTCTATTCCTTGCCCGCCTTTCACCCTCCTGCATGTTCAGGCCTCGATCACTCAAAATCTTTTTCACTCCATCTTTCCATCTCCAATTTGGTCTCCCACTTCTCCTTGTTCCCTCCACCTCCGACACATATATCCTCTTGGTCAATCTTTCCTCACTCATTCTCTCCATGTGCCCAAACCATTTCAAAACACCCTCTTCTGCTCTCTCAACCACGCTCTTTTTATTTCCACACATCTCTCTTACCCTTACATTACTTACTCGATCAAACCACCTCACACCACACATTGACCTCAAACATCTCATTTCCAGCACATCCACCCTCCTGCGCACAACTCTATCCATAGCCCACGCCTCGCAACCATACAACATTGTTGGAACCACTATTCCTTCAAACATACCCATTTTTGCTTTCCGAGATAATGTTCTCGACTTCCACACATTCTTCAAGGCTCCCAGGATTTTCGCCCCCTCCCCCACCCTATGATTCACTTCCGCTTCCATGGTTCCATCCGCTGCCAGATCCACTCCCAGATATCTAAAACACTTTACTTCCTCCAGTTTTTCTCCATTCAAACTTACCTCCCAATTGACTTGACCCTCAACCCTACTGTACCTAATAACCTTGCTCTTATTCACATTTACTCTTAACTTTCTTCTTTCACACACTTTACCAAACTCCGTCACCAGCTTCTGCAGTTTCTCACATGAATCAGCCACCAGCGCTGTATCATCAGCGAACAACAACTGACTCACTTCCCAAGCTCTCTCATCCACAACAGACTTCATTCTTGCCCCTCTTTCCAAAACTCTTGCACTCACCTCCCTAAAAACCCCATCCATAAACAAATTAAACAACCATGGAGACATCACACACCCCTGCCGCAAACCTACATTCACTGAGAACTAATCACTTTCCTCTCTTCCTACACGTACACATGCCTTACATCCTCGATAAAAACTTTTCACTGCTTCTAACAACTTGCCACCCACACCATATATTCTTAATACCTTCCACAGAGCATCTCTATCAACTCTATCATATGCCTTCTCCAGATCCATAAATGCTACATACAAATCCATTTGCTTTTCTAAGTATTTCTCACATACATTCTTCAAAGCAAACACCTGATCCACACATCCTCTACCACTTCTGAAACCACACTGCTCTTCCCCAATCTGATGCTATGTACATGCCTTCACCCTCTCAATCAATACCCTCCCTTATAGTTTACCAGGAATACTCAACAAACTTATACCTCTGTAATTCGAGCACTCACTCTTATCCCCTTTGCCTTTGTACAATGGCACTATGCACGCATTCCGCCAATCCTCAGGCACCTCACCATGAGTCATGCATACATTAAATAACCTTACCAACCAGTCAACAATACAGTCACCCCTTTTTTAATAGATTCCACTGCAATACCATCCAAACCTGCTGCCTTGCCGGCTTTCATCTTCCGCAAAGCTTTTACTACCTCTTCTCTGTTTACCAAATCATTTTCCCCAACCCTCTCACTCTGCACACCACCTCGACCAAGACACCCTATATCTGCCACTCTATCATCAAACACATTCAACAAACCTTCAAAATACTCACTCCATCTCCTTCTCACATCACCACTACTTGTTATCACCTCACCACTAGCGCCCTTCACTGAAGTTCCCATTTGCTCCCTTGTCTTACGCACTTTATTTACCTCCTTCCAGAACATCTTTTTATTCTCCCTAAAATTTAATGATACTCTCTAACCCCAACTCTCATTTGCCCTCTTTTTCACCTCTTGCACCTTTCTCTTGACCTCCTGTCTCTTTCTTTTATACATAATATATATATATATATATATATATATATATATATATATATATATATATATATATATATATATATACACACGCACACGACTATTGTGCATATGAACACGCACTTTCATAGAAAACATAATACCCTTCAACGGCCAGGATTCGAACCCACGACCTTTTACGTAGTATTCAGGAACGCCAACAACTAGGCTATGATCGCTCCTACTAGAGAAATGACTATTCGATTACAAGTAATCGAATACCCTTTATCGCATATCCGTGGGCAATGGTGTCTACACCGGTCAAATCCCATCAGGCTCACATTAGTAGTTAGCATTTCACAGAATTTTACTGTACAAACGCAGAGAAGTGGAAGATCAAACTGGAGGTGGAAAGATGCAGTGAAAAAGACTTTTAGCGATCGGGGCCTGAACATACAGGAGGGTGAAACGCGTGCAAGGAATAGAGTGAATTGGAACGATGTGGTATATAGGGGTCGACTTGCTGCTAATGGATTGAACCAGAGAATGTGAAGCGTATGGGGTAAACCATGGAAAGTCTTGGGGGCCTGGATGTGGAAAGGGAGCTGTGGTTTCGGTGCATTACACATAACAGCTAGAGACTGAGTGTGAACGAATGTGGCCTTTGTTGTCTTTTCCTAGCACTACCTCGCGCGCGTAGGGGAAGGGGGGTGCCATTTCATGTGTGGCAAGGTGGCGACGGGAATGGATGAAGGCAGCAAGCATGAATATGTCCATGTGTATATATGTATATGTATGTATACGCTGAAAGGTATAGGTATGTATATGTGCGTGTGTGGGTGTTTATGTATATACATACATCTGTGGGTGGGTTGGGCCATTCTTTCGTGTTTCCTTGCGCTACCTCGCTAAAGCGGGAGACAGCGACAAAGTGAAATATAATATATATATATATATATATATATATATATATATATATATATATATATATATATATATATATATATATATATATCCCTGGGGAGAAAGGAGAAAGAATACAGCCCACGTATTACCTGCGTGTCGTAGAAGGTGACTAAAGAGGGGCGGGAGAGGGTGACTGGAAATCCTTCCAGTACTACTTTCCAGAAGCAAGAACAGTGTAGGTCACTTGCTGCTTTCTACAATATCCTTACCAACAGCAACAGTAGTTCTACGAGTGGAATAAACAGAACACGACAAAAGCATGATGTTAATGAGGAAATACGCAATTATATTGAAAAAAAAATCAACGTTAATTAATGCAAACAAGAGTAACGCAGAGCCCCTGCCTCGCACTGAGATAAGAGGAAACAGCTGTAGCTTCCCACACACACACACACACACACACACACACACACACACACTCATGGATAACTTCTAACTTATCGGAAACGTCAGAGCCACAGGTGTTTGCAAGCCTAAGACGCGGGTACAGTTCCCACCATGTATATTACCAAACCGTCGAGTCAACTACTTACAGCGAACCGCAGTACCTCCAAACACTAGAATGAGGCATTTCTATCCACGCTGCCACGGGCACTTCTCTCTACACAATATCTAGCAGATCACTGCCATATTCAAATACAATGTATCTACCCATCCAACTACGAAGCGCCTCTCTCTAAAGTATATCGACCCAGCCACCAGCACTTTCTCAGCCATATCTACTTGACATAAAAGAAGTATCGATAAAATATCGTGAATATTACCAACACCTACTTTAAAAGCACTCCTACCCAACTGCCATAAGCAATGATTATCTTTCCTCAAAGCCGGATATATCCCTCTAGCCATCCCTGTTTCTAACTGTTTCGACGGAAGCAGAAAGTTTTGTTATCAGTACTGAGACTTTCGAAAGATATTACCCGAGTGAATACAATGATAAAGGATACTCACCCTATCTGGACGCAAAATATTCCAAGGGCCGACAGACAACTTTTGAAGATTTCGTGTAGCTATGTCGTAGCCTAGACATCCCCCCCCCCCCCCCCACACACACACACCTGACGTGTGTTACTGCAATCAGTACATATTCAAATATCTTAACAGTAGCCTAGCGTTCTGCCACGGTGTGGTTCAAATGAATAAAGCTGGTGCAGACCACAACTTCTCTCTCTCTCCCTCTCAAAAAAAAAATCCATATTCAATTTCTCCGTCTGAGGCTTGTTGCCCCTTCAAGACAGCCTTTGCGTCAAGAAAAAGAAAAAATGAATTTATCACCGAGAGAGAGTAAGTTCTAGCGAAATTCATTTTGATGATTTTTCTCAAGGTATCTGTACAGTTTTTGAAGTACACTTGTTCCTAAGAAACGTTGATGCTACAACACTCATCCGTCCGCGTCCTACTTTCCCCCTAGTGCTTATCTTTTACAAACACCATGGTCGTCCTCACCTGTGCCTGGTGATTCAGGAAAAGAAGATACTGTGGAACTATTATCGGATAAAGGGTTTCATGATAGAGATATAAATGTTCACTCATTTTCATAGAGACGTTAATTACTATAACATGCAAAATAAGCAGTAAAATGGCAGTTTACCATTCAGAACATGGTACGTACACAAGGGTTTATAATGCATAAACTATAGAAATATTTCAATATTTAACAAAAGAATGCACCAGTAGCCAGTTGTAGGGTGTATATAAGCTACCGCGACGTCGCTTGCCGGACCAAATCCCAGGAACATAGCATGCAGGCATGAGGGTCGTCACTTTGCTTTTAGCAGTAGCAGCCGTGGGTAAGTTCATGGTAATCATGGTAACCAGTGTTACCCTGGAAAGATTTTGTGCAGCTATCATTAAGAATTAGATGCCGTTGATTACCATGTGACGACACTAAGGTGGAAGTCTGCCACTATAGGGAACACTCAAGGGAACTTATTATCCACAGATAATTCTCCATTTCGTTTCGTAGTGATTCCTGTTCCCCCTTAATGAAAAAGTGATGATGCAAATACGACAATATGGATTTCTTTGCAAAGAAGTGTGTTATGGTGCAGCAAGTGGCATCTGTCCCGTTTATATGGACAACACAACACACAAAGTTTCGTACCATTACAGTTTTCTGCAAAGACGTTTCATTCTATACGAGGGGTCCAGTTCGACTGGATAATGAGGAAAGCTTTTCTTGAAGTACACATCAGAAGTGTATACGTTACAGGTCAACACAAATTTGTCCTCAGGTAGGTGGTGGAATACACAGTGCAATAAATGTTATATATCGACAATCCAGTAAGGTAAATACACAGTACATTCATATCATCAATTGAATTGATTCACACATTACTGTGAACTATTGTTTGTCGTTAACCGTATTCACACTTACATCAATCTCTGATTTATTTTTTCTTTGCTGGTTAGTAATACATGTAAATCACTTTTGTTACTGAGGCGTCTCTTGATTCAAACCACAAGACAAAATCTTAACCAAACAAATTTTGTACTCTTCACGTCTCCAGTTATATATATGGATGTGCTGGAAATGAGATGTTTGAGGACAATGTGTGTTGTGAGGTGGTTTGATCGAGTAAGTAACGTAAGGGTAAGAGAGATGTGTGGAAATAAAAAGAGCGTGGTTGAGAGAGCAGAGGAGGGTGTTTTGAAATGGTTTGGGCACATGGAGAGAATGAGTGAGGAAAGATTGACCAAGAGGATATATGTGTCGGAGGTGGAGGGAACGAGGAGAAGTGGGAGACCAAATTGGAGGTGGAAAGATGGAGTGAAAAAGATTTTGTGTGATCGGGGCCTGAACATGCAGGAGGGTGAAAGGAGGGCAAAGAATAGAGTGAATTGGAGCGATGTGGTATACCGGGGTTGACGTGCTGTCAGTGGATTGAATCAGGGCATGTGAAGCGTCTGGGGTAAATCATGGAAAGCTGTGTAGGTATGTATATTTGCGTGTGTGAACGCATGTATATACATGTGTATGGGGGTGGGTTGGGCCATTTCTTTCGTCTGTTTCCTTGCGCTACCTCGCAAACGCGGGAGACAGCGACAAAATATATATATATATATATATATATAGGGGAGATAGGGGATAGGGATAGGGGAGAAAGAATACTTCCCACGTATTCCCTGCGTGTCGTAGAAGGCGACTAAAAGGGAAGGGAGCGGGGGGCTGGAAATCCTCCCCTCTCATTTTTCTTTTTTTTTTTTTCCAAAAGAAGTAACAGAGAAGTGGGTCAGGTGAGAATATTCCCTCAAAGGCCCAGTCCTCTGTTCTTAACGCTACCTTGCTATCGCGGGAAATGGCGAATAGTATGAAAGAAAGAAAGAAAGATATATATATATATATATATATATTTTTTTTTTTTTTTATACCTCGTCGCTGTCTCCCGCGTTTGCGAGGTAGCGCAAGGAAACAGACGAAAGAAATGGCCCAACCCCCCCATACACATGTACATACACACGTCCACACACGCAAATATACATACCTACACAGCTTTCCATGGTTTACCCCGGACGCTTCACATGCCCCGATTCAATCCACTGACAGCACGTCAACCCCTGTATACCACATCGCTCCAATTCACTCTATTCCTTGCCCTCCTTTCACCCTCCTGCATGTTCAGGCCCCGATCACACAAAATCCTTTTCACTCCATCTTTCCACCTCCAATTTGGTCTCCCTCTTCTCCTCGTTCCCTCCACCTCCGACACATATATCCTCTTGGTCAATCTTTCCTCACTCATTCTCTCCATGTGCCCAAACCACTTCAAAACACCCTCTTCTGCTCTCTCAACCACGCTCTTTTTATTTCCACACATCTCTCTTACCCTTACGTTACTTACTCGATCAAACCACCTCACACCACACATTGTCCTCAGACATCTCATTTCCAGCACATCCATCCTCCTGCGCACAACTCTATCCATAGCCCACGCCTCGCAACCATACAACATTGTTGGAACCACTATTCCTTCAAACATACCCATTTTTGCTTTCCGGGATAATGTTCTCGACTTCCACACATTTTTCAAGGCTCCCAAAATTTTCGCCCCCTCCCCCACCCTATGATCCACTTCCGCTTCCATGGTTCCATCCGCTGACAGATCCACTCCCAGATATCTAAAACACTTCACTTCCTCCAGTTTTTCTCCATTCAAACTCACCTCCCAATTGACTTGACCCTCAACCCTACTGTACCTAATAACCTTGCTCTTATTCACATTTACTCTTAACTTTCTTCTTCCACACACTTTACCAAACTCCGTCACCAGCTTCTGCAGTTTCTCACATGAATCCGCCACCAGCGCTGTATCATCAGCGAACAACAACTGACTCACTTCCCAAGCTCTCTCATCCCCAACAGACTTCATACTTGCCCCTCTTTCCAAGACTCTTGCATTTACCTCCCTAACAACCCCATCCATAAACAAATTAAACAACCATGGAGACATCACACACCCCTGCCGCAAACCTACATTCACTGAGAACCAATCACTTTCCTCTCTTCCTACACGTACATATATATATATATATATATATATATATATATATATATATATATATATATATATATATATATATAAATTGGTCAAGCAGGGAAATATCTCTTCATCTGTTTCTCAGTACAATAATTACCCTTTACTCCAACTCCATTCACTCACGTAAGCTTACGAATGCAACTTTCCTTACGCTCAGTATTCCCAAGCACTAAACCTTGAGGTCTAAAATAATTCTAGAAAGAGAGAAAAAGAAAAAAAAAAAGCTATAAATTGCAGGACGTACGGCCAGTCATGCATGGGTCGATGTGGTGTTGACGATGGGTCTAGCGGCTGCCAATGCAACTCCCTCTGCTCCAGTTTCGGCGACTGCTGCCACGACTATGACGAACTATGTATGTCATGTAAGGACCGCTGCGGAGAGCCTTTCTCATCCGTCAAACCCTGCCAGTGTAATCACGCCTGTTACTCTCACAACGACTGCTGCCAAGACTACGCTGATCAATGTGAAGGTTTGTGAGTCAGAAAGACCTCGGTAGTGTGGCGAAGCCCACTACGATTTCGTTGTGCACCTACGTATTTGAGAGTTCTTTGATCACGACTCCCTTGGAAATGGCAGCATGCACATGCAAGTAGCTTAGCATATCTATTTCCGTCGTAAATCTCCAGTTTGACAGAAAATTTGACCGTCAACTTGGGTGCTTGTCCAGATAGGGTGACGGACGCTGACCTACGAGCCCTGACGGAAATGATGTTTGCTGCCGACGTGAACTCCGTGGGCAGCCAGCTAACGCTCGACTACCAGGGGAAAGGCAACTCGGGTGATCTCGCTCCAGGACCGTGAGTAACCACTATCATTGACAGTCGAGGGACATTGCCGTGTGTCGTGAACCACAACGAATATGGCCATATGTAAACATAAGGAAATTTGTCACGTCAATGAATAAAGGGAAAACTATTTTATCACAAGGGTGACATATTTGACCACATATTGTGTTGTGATATAGACGGTGTTTCACGGGCGTATTCCTATGGAGGACGAAGTTAGTTTTGTAAACAAGGTAAAAAAAACAGTGGATAAGTAATTCTTATTCTGTTTAACAAAGTAATTCTGTTACCTCTATACATTGGCACTCGCTCGAGATGTCAATCTTAGAAAAGCCTTCCTATTACTAGCCAAACCAGGATAGTAACGGGAAAATAAAGTTATGTGGGGGCCAGGTCTGGGTGTAAAGGGGTGGCTGAATTTGCTAGGAAACGGCACAAATTAGCAGCAGGTGAAAAATAGGGCTTAATTCTACTGGACCTGGGAATTGACCAACATTGTTCACAGTATCTTTTTAATGGTACAGTTTGTGATCAGAGCTTTATCTAGGATACGATTAATCTTAAGATTTCCTTTTGGCATTCTTCGTAATCGAGGCCATGATCATGCTAGCCGAGGGTTGCATTCTGAACTTAGAGGTCGGAAAAGTTAGGTGTTTCCATTGCTAAGATTTCGACTCAGATTTTTGGCCCTAGAGACAGATCTAGGTCTCATCCTCTGTTAGCCAGACGGGAGACAAAAGTTCGAAATTGGTTTCTCTTCACACGGTTCCAGCAGCTCGAGACAACCGTAAGGTATTTGATCCTTATGTGCTGAGGATTTTAAAGATTTATCAAGTCGAGATCTTTGACATACTCAAATGTTCATGGATAATGATCACAACACGTAAACAAAATGTTGTCAACGCTAGTGTGCTGATACGCCAAAGTCAGCTTCTCGACTTGAGCCACATTCATCTCAAAAGAGGCAACTGAAACCCTTCCTGATCTTGAGGTCATCCTCAAGACTCTAAACGTCTGCGCCTGAACTCTCTGACCCATCTTTTTACTGTGGCATATGGAGCGGCATCATCAAAATACACGACCAGCATACGCTGATAGATATCTGTTGGCTAGACACCACCTCTGCAAAAGGCCTCGCGACAATTCAGTCATCAGTTCTATGGATATTTGTTCACACGTCTCGGTCTTACTGGATCTTAGTTTGAGTGTGATAACCCCCACTCCACCTACACCTCGCCGACCGTGCACATACGGTTCTCGGGTGTGCAGCGCAAAGTCTCATCCGAGTTAAGGATATTTGCTAGGCTGTCATGATACTGATCTCTCGAGTAATGTGTAACTTTAGTCTCGTTCGAGTAAAAAAAGTATAAACTTCTACTCACTGAGAATGCATTTATCTCATCCTTCTGCTTGGATTTGGTGGGATTATCAATAAACACACAGCGTGGCTGCTTTTCAATACGTACTGAAGAGTAGTTTGGTCGTCACGCACTGCGTTTCAAGTGACTGCAAACCTACTTGAGTCTTTCAGCTTCTGCCATGCCAGTTGTTCGCCATGTTTGCCAAGTCTCCAAGCTCAGTTGTACTTTTCACATGTCGCCTTGCACATCACATATCCTCAACATTAACTTCGGAGGAACATGGGTAAACTTTCATATCATGCTATAGAAATAGCATATTACGCTATTAGATTAGAAACTACGATCGAAGGCACGGTAGACTTTGAATAATTTTACTGTTCAGTATACATGTTGAGGCTAGAGAGTTAACCTTCCAACTTATATAGGGGAATTTGTGATCTAATTGCAGCCCTGGGGGCACTAGACCACGCATCTTTCTAATGACCTTTCACATGCATAGAAAAGGTCTTTTGAGTTGAATTTGTAGCATGAATATGTACTATAACATAAATGCACATGTTATATCCCTATAAACAGGTACTTTATGTATAGTTTACCAATTCTGGCACGATCATATTTTTGTTTTCGAAAAGTTTCGCAAGTGGAATTATGTGTTTATATACATAGCGCATCCGCAGGCTGTTTACGTCAGTGCCAGACTCTGCTCTGAACGGCCCAACCCTCAGCCTACTACGGAAGGTCCAGGACAACTATGAACCTTCCGTCACGATCGCCGAGAAGCAAGACGCCGCCGAGGTCGCGGAACAAAATGCCTTCTTGGACGCAATTACCAACACGCAGGTCATGCACATAGCCGAGGACTTCCTCAAGAATAATAGTGAGTGCTTCCGGTAAATGGAAGTTACGGCTTAAAACTGTGGTGTCAAATAATAGTACCATAGAGGCCAAGCAATGTACCGATTATTGTAGTTCAAGTAGATAAAACAGGATTATCGACAAATTTCGCGCATAATGAAATACGAGCTACCACTGATCGCCACCATGATGGCCACAATGAAGAAAAAAATATCTAATACGAATCTGTTTGCATGTAGTGAGGCAGTGATCAGTTTCCATGTTCCCACCACACCAGGCCTTCTGACGGGTAATCTTAAGGACAAGCTGAACAAGATCTGGTTCACTATGTACCCTAGGAGCGGCAACATCGTGGGATCCTCAGGTTTTGAACATGTGTTCGTTGGGGAACTGAAGAACGGGAAAGTTTCCGGATTCCACAACTGGGTTAGATTCTACACCGAAGAAGACAAAGGTACCCTCAACTACATGGGATGGTCAAAAGTCGTTGACCTTGGCGATAAGGTATGTTTCTAATTTCATTGTTGTTGTTGAATGAAAGAATGAAAATTCTCACCACACAATGTTCACAGTTTAGGGTCACGAGCAGTCGAAAACTAAAGTGATCAGTAAAAGTTCTAAAAGTTATGATTTGCATAGTATTTAGGAAGTGTGTCACCACCCTTGAGAGCTAGATGTGTACACCAACCCGTATGCCGCGACTGGCTGCTGCTTTCGTGTTTTTATGTGAAGACCGTTACATCCTTCCCTCGAAGAGCTTGGAAATTCTCTTCCTCCTCTTGTCTTTCATTCTTCTTATAACCATTCCAGCTCTAAGAATAATGTCTACAATCACCTAAATAACCAATTAGTTTTCATTCTTTTTCTCGTGCTCCTTAATATTACCATTCACACGAGATGACTTCGTTTAGAGCACGATTTTGCCCGTCTCATTTTGATTACCATCAAAAAAAATTGCAATGATGTGATTTACATTATCTTGCTCAGGGTGAAATAAATATGAATCACTTCGAGTGGCTGGACAAACCCAAGAGCATTGGTTCCATGTTTGTGGGGACGTCGCCTGAGTTGGATATGGCCACATACACTGTTTGCTTCCTAACAAGACCCAACCGCAGCTGTCCCGTCCAGATGAATGGCCAGCAATTCAAGGTCCAGACGTACACTTTAGACTACAATGGAATGGTCCTCGTTGGCTCCTCTTACCCCGATATCTAACCTGCTCGTCTCATATAATGGAAGTTCTTACTCCCATCATTCTAAACGTCTGATAACATTAATTCTATCAGAATTTCAGATAAGGTTTACAAAACTAATACCATGAATCCTCTGTATTGTCTTAGAAGGCATTTTTCTTTTAAGTGATTTTCATCATTAAATAAGAAAGTAAAGTTCCCATTACAGGCGTGATAACGCGATTCCTTTATGCAAATGAACAAACTTCATAGACGGAAGTAAAACATCAAAGTCTGAAGTTCATCATACGCATTTACTTTTTTTAGTAGCAGTCGACATGGTCTGTAGCCTTAATTATGACGATCTTGATTTCGGAAGTAAGTTAGAAAGAGGGTGGGATCTGTTGGAACTGAAGTATTTGAGGACAATATATGGGTTGATCGAATGAGAAATAATAGTATTAGGAAGAGGTGAGGTTACACGTAGAGTATGGTTGAGAGCTGAGGAGGGTATGCTGAAATCAATTGGACATATGGAGATGAGTGAAGAGAGGTTGACAGAGAGGATATATGTACCAGAAGTGGAGCTGACAAGGGAAAAGGGTAAGCCGAACTGATGATGGAAAGATGGAGTGAAAAAGAAAAAAATCTGAGTGCTCGCGGCTTGAAACATGCGGGAGGGTGTAAAATCAGGCGTAGGATAGGAAGAATTGGAGCAATGTGGTATACAAGGAGCGATATCCTGTCAGAGGGCTGAACCAGGGAATATGAAGCGGTCGGGATGTACACGGAAAGGTCTGAGGGGGGCCTGGTTGTGGATAAGGGGCAGTGGTTTCGGTGCATTATTCACATCAGTTAGAGGGAGGATATGAGCGATTGAGGACAAATATGAATGGACAATGATGAAAAGACTACTAACACGTACATAGCAAAGCATCTAAAGTCTAATAGAATAACGGCATCACTCTAATCATATTCAGCAGTATTCCGACTTCTTGCACCAATATTTACTCCACAGTTTGTACTGTACATACACATAATGCATAGCTAAACGAATTTTTACACAAACATAAAAGTTAATCCTACTGTTTTGTGGTGATATTTTCCACAAAATATGTGGAATGAGAGGCTTTACCGTTATAAATATTGATTTCAAAAGCACAGATCAACACAGATCAACCTATAACAAATAACCATAAATAAATACAAAAAAAGTCAAATAAGTATCTTATTAACACCCTTTTTCTGGCTTTTTCGCGGAAGTTTTTCCCTGATGATAGGAATTATGATAGTTTAGGTCAGGTGTACGTGTGGCGTCGATAGCCTACTAAAAACAAGTGACGTTGGTGGAATGTGAGAGGCGTCGGTGGAGTGTCGGGAAGGTGTGGGTGACTAAGGATGTGGAAACATTCTAGCTGTTGCATAAACACGAGTGACACTGGTGGTTCTCGAGTGTGGTTGTTCACACAGCCTTTAAGAGTAAGTAGTTGGCCTGAGAATCTACTGACGATTTTCGGTATGGCCTGAGAATCTACTGACGATTTTCGGTATCTAGTGTTTATATGCGTCTCTGTACCATACTGGGGAGAGAGATTTGTCTCCTGAATACTACTGGTTAAAGAAAACTTTTACATGGCATCACTGGATCAGTCCATCATAACAGGGGAGGGTAGCTATCCACCTAGGAGTACCTACGATGCGATCTACCCATACGAACAGGGCTGGCGCGAAGCGTCCCTCGAATGTCTTGACTTGAGGAATACGACTTATTCATCTCACCTCCACCAGTATTACTTGATTTGTTCATGGATCATCTGGGACTGATCTGAACAACATGTCAAATGCTCTTCTAAACGTTTCTGTAGTTATTTTATCTTAATGCCTAGCACTTGTTTCTAAACCTAGCAGTACATCAAATAATCGCTCTAGCTTCCAGGTTGGGCTCTCATATATATTCGTTTCATTTACGTTCCATGGTTATTCTTGAAGACTGAATAACTTCAAGTCTCCCTCATCAGATGCTTACAGAGAGAGAGAGAGAGAGAGAGAGAGAGAGAGAGAGAGAGAGAGAGAGAGAGAGAGAGAGAGAGAATCTATGATGAGATTTTGTAGTTCGGCAGGGATTAAGCGTAGCCCTCACCACATAACCCAAACATTTGGTAGTCTTGGGCGGTCATCATCCAATTATCAGATCTAACGTTGCTGTGTCCCTTGATTATGAAAAGCGTTTTCCAACGTGTGCGTGTGTGTATGTGTGTGTGTGTGTGTGTGTGTGTGTGTGTGTGTGTTGTGTGTGTGTGTGTGTATGAAATTCTTTCACGTGTGTACAGCATACACAGTTCGATCTTTTACTGTCGTTTCAAAAAACTGATGTAAAACGAACCACGATCATTCTACTTTTATGATTATGGTGTGATTAAAGTGGTGTGCAAGAAGTAACCATTGCCGCCTCAAGGTGGGGGCTACGGCTTATCTTAGAACTTACGTAATAATAATTTCCTTCGAATAAACTCTTTCGACCACTTACTTTCAACAACACCGCCATTCGCGCCCTACCAATTCATATATTTCAAAAGGAACTTTTAATCACTTTTAATCCCTAAGTATTTTAAATCTTCTTATGAGCCCACTTCTCACAAAAACTCGCGTTTATCCTCACATACGCCTAATGTTTTAGGAAAAGAGCAGATACTGTGGAACGTGTTATCTGATAATAGATTCTAAGAGGCTGAGGTTCAGGTTCATTCCTTTTCCTAAGGAATTAATTTCTGTCACACGAAGTGCATGCAGTGAAAGGATAATTTACCACTAGAGCAGTAAATTGCATAGGCTAGGAAAGATCATGCGCACCCCACAAGATACCTCTGTTTATTGACAAATCGAATACTCCAGCCAGCTAACCGCAAGCCTTTATATATAAGCTGGAGCAACGTCGGTGGCCAGATCAAACTCCCCAGGACCATCGCACACCAGCATGAGAGCCGTCATTTTGCTGCTAGCGGTAGCAGCCACAGGTAAGTTCAGGCAGTCGTAGTAACCCGAGTGACACAGTCAAGGCAATTTGTCCAACCATCACTGGGAATGACTGGCCGTTGATCACCAGCTGACGCTACTAGTGTGAGTGTCTCTGCTAAAGGAGATACTCGGACGGATACTGATTATTCAAGGATTGATCTGCCTCGCCCGTTACCTTGTAATATTCCCTCCCTCCTTCCCTCCTAAAGGTGATACCACGTGCGACCACATGATCGCACACAAATTCCCCTGGTAGTGAGTGGGTGTTCTGGAACCCAGACACAATACCAGCTGTTTATATGAGACGCACATACGGATCTCGTATGGTGAAGCAAATAACGGTGTCTATGTCTTGCCCCTTATGTGGATAAAGGCCATTACAGTGGAACAGCTGCATCCAAAGGGAAAGACACAAATTGAAGGTTTACTTTAAAGCCCCTTTGGTGGGTGAAAAAGGCCAATAGAGTGGCGTGGAGCCATCCAAAACTAAAGAGGGAAATTGAAAGTTTAATTCATATCCCCTTTGGCGGCGCCAAAGGCCATTACAGGGGCACAGCGGTATGCAAAGGGAAAGACAAAAATTGAAGGTTTACTTTAAAGCCCCTTTGGGGGTGCCAAAGGCCAAGAGGGTGAAGTGGAGGCATCCAAAAATAAAGAGACAAATTGAAGGTTTACTTTAAAGCCCCTTTATGGGTGCCAAAGGCCAGCAGAGTGGCGTGGCGGCATCCAAAAATAAAGAGGGATATTGAAGGTTTAATTCAAATCCCCTTTGGCGGCGCCAAAGGCCATCACAGGGGCATAGCGGCGTCTAAAAGGATAGGAACAGATTGGAGGTTTACCTTAAAGCCCCCTTGGAAATGGCAAAAACCAATAGAGTGGCGTGGCGGCAACCAAAAATAAAGAGGGAAATTGAAGGTTTAATATAAATCCCCTTTGGCGGCACCAAAGGCCATTACAGGGGCATAGCGGCGTCCAAAGTGAAACAGAATGAAAGTTTACCTTCAAGCCCCTTTGGAGGTGGCAAAGGTTAATAGAGTGGCGTGGCACTATCCAAAAATAAAGAGGGAAATTGAAGGTTTAATATAAAACCCCTTTTGCGGCGCTAAAGGCCATTAAAGGGCATAGCGGCATCTAAAGGGAAAGAAACAAATTGAAGGTTTACTTTAAAGCCTCTTTGTTGGTGCCAAAGGCCAACAGAGTGGCTTGAAGGCGCCAAAGGCCATTACAGGGGCATTGCGGCGTCCAGAGGGAAAGAAACAAATTGAAGGTTTAATCTAAACCCCCTTTGGAAGTGCCAAAGGCCAATAGAGTGGTGTGGCGGAATCCAAAAATAGAGAGGGAAATTGAAGGTTTAATTCAAAGCCCCTTTGGTGGCGCTAAAGGAGATTGCAGGGGCATGGCGGTATCCATAGGGAAAAAGACAAATAGAAAGTTTACTTTAAAGTCCTTTTGGGGGTGCCAAAGGCCAATAGAGTAGCGTGGTGGCATCCAAAAATAAAGGGGGAAATTGAAGGTTTAATCTAAATCCGCTTTGGCGGCGCCAAATGCCATTACAGGGACATACCGGCGTCCAAAAGGAAAGAAACAAATTAAAAGGTTAACCTTAAAGCCCCTTTGAGGGTGGCAAAGGCCAATAGCGTGGCGCGGCGGCATCCAAAAATGTTTTTTATGCATCGTCTATAAAAATAATTCTATGAGAGAGAGAGAGAGAGAGAGAGAGAGAGAGAGAGAGAGAGAGAGAGAGAGAGAGAGAGAGAATTTTGCTATCAATTCCATGGACACGCGCAGTCTTCTTGCAGGAACGTACGGCCGCGGGTCGTGCGTGGGCCAATGTGGCGTTGAAGATGGGTCTAGCGGCTGCTACTGCAACTCCGTCTGCACCAGTGTCGGCGACTGCTGCTACGACTACATTGACGTATGTATGTCATGCAAGGACCGCTGCGGAGAGCCACATTCATCCTCCAAACCCTGCCAGTGCAATAAAGAATGCCCCTCTTACGGCAACTGCTGCGATGATTACGAGGACCAATGTGAAGGTTAGTGACGCCACGGATAGGCTTTTTAGGAGAGTGGGAACACCAGCTACTGTTTCATGGGTTATGACTGACTACTGTACGCAATATGCAGACACCACTGTTTGAGAATTCTCTGATCACGAATCCCATAAAAAATGATAGCAGTTTGGTAGTTATAACTGTTTGGTGTGAACATGCAAATCCAGATTATAAAGTCAGTCAAATCATTTCTTGTCAATCTGAGTTTCAGAGAAAATTAAACCAGCAACATGGGCAATCCTGTAGGTTGGGGGTTGGACGCTGAGCTGCGAGACCTGGCGGAGAAGATGTTTGCTGCCGACGTGAACGCTGTGGGCAGCCAGCTGACGCTTAACTATCAGGGAAAAGGAAACTCGGGCGATCTCGCTCCTGGACCGTGAGTAACAACAGCACTGTCGTCACATCTATCACAATTATCGACTACCATGAAACATCATCTTGTGGTGATTCACATTTCCACACGTGAATATTTACTTTTTTTTTTTTTTTTTTGAGTAACCGAATACACAAATAAAAAGGTAATCTGATCCATACACTTGTTTACTAGAGTGGATTATATTAATGTGATTATTCACATATATGTAAATATTCACGTGTGGAAATATTGTGGCTCACCACAAGATGATGTTTCATAGTAGTCGATAATTGTGATAGATGTGACGCTTAACGCTACCTCGCTAACGCGGGAAATGGCGAATAGTTTGAAAGAAAATATATATATATATATATATATATATATATATATATATATATATATATATATATTCCTGGAGGATGGGGCACTGTATTTCTGTTTCCCAAACAGATGCCGACAGATTTCCTGTGATTTTACGATATATGTACGCGTACCCACACTGTTATTTTTAACATAATACCGTCACAGAAATATCAGGTAGTGATGATTTCACAACGGCTTAAAATCTGAGGATGCCATAATGCGGATAATCTGGACCGTAGGGGGCCAGTGAAGTTTCTGTACCGTCAGGCAACTACCTACATGACTCGGGTTCTCCCTTGAGCCACCTCGTTTTTGCCATTAAATCCATTGCAATGAGAAAATAGGGATTTTATCTTTTATTAGAATTATCTTTATTCATAGTTCTTTCTCGACAACGTTATGAACATTTGACTTGCCCGGTTAAACCAGGATTTGCTTCCTGTGTCCCGCCATCAAACGTCTCAAAACTGGATTGGTAGTCGTTTGCTTTTGGGGTCCTGTCTTCACTGCAGCGACTAATTCCGAGTACGCTGAGGATCCTTAGCTCTGGAAGGGCTTCCTTGGCAGTATTGCTGTTTATTTTGGTCATTACGTTGGAGACGCGCGCCTATCTTATAGGTACGTTAACAGGGGGGTACAACTGAAACAGAATCTGGAGACGCGCGCCTATCTTGTAGGTACGTTAACAGGGGGTACAACTGAAACGCAATCTTAAGAGCCTAGTATCTTTCAAAAGCGGACTTACTGAACCGTTGAATCCTTGATACTGTCGCTCACTGTTGGAATGCAATCATTTTTTCGTTAGGATCGTCAAACATTACAATCTGATATATCTATCTATTCATTAAAACATTTCTATATTTTTTCCTCGGCTAATATGCTTATATCACCATATCAAGTAAGAATTTACTTAGCCCATACATGTATCACAAAACTGTCTCATCAGATTAAAATTGCGGAAGTGTAATAGTAAATCAAGAGTGGCCATCGTAAATGCCCCTTCTCAGCTGAATTGGCCATATATATATATATATATATATATATATATATATATATATATATATATATATATATATATATATATATATATATACTGAATAGCAGCAAAATTTGCTCTATTCTAAACCGAATTCAACTGATAAAAGGACATTTTGCAATACCAGGTAAATGCAAGTACTTTTATAGCAACATTCCGTACGAGTTAAGAGTTCCTAGTCAACATACGGTCTAGCCTACATTTTGCTGTCAAAAGGCAACCCTACTAAAAAAAAAAAAAATCACACCGTTTAAGTCCACGCAGAAAGGTCGTCGTCACATGAATCAACAATGAAAGGTCATTTGGTCCTCAAGCAGTTCAAGTGCCTTTGGGCCCACAGAGGTCACTCTCTCTCTCTCTCTCTCTCTCTCTCTCTCTCTCTCTCTCTCTCTCTCTCTCTCTCTCTCTCTCGTCCTTTTAAAAGCTAACTGCAAAAAAAGCTGCGCTCGTTCTTCCGCATGTAACAAGATAGACATTAGGTTGTAGACATAAGCCACCTATGGAAGCGCTACCCTCCCAAGAAGAGTACTTGTACTGCCCGGAACTACTTACTAGCTCCGTGTCAGGAATGTTGGTAACGCCAGGAAAACAGACAAAAAGGCCATTTATATATATCATAGAACATACAAAGCTCCAACAGCCAGGATCGAACCTGGGACCCCTTGTGCAAGAGGCAGGCATGCTAACCGCTAGGCTAAGGGACTGTATAATAGGAAACAACTATTCGAAATACTAACTACTCGAATACCCTTCGTCTCACAATGGTGAGCAACGGGGTCTATGAAGGTGCGCGTTCATATGCACTTTATTCGTATTCATATAACTCCGCGTTGTACAGTCAGGTTCGGTAAAACGCTATCAGCTGGCTATGTGTTCTGTTCGGAAACAACCGATAGGCCCCGTTGCTCACGATTGTGAGACGAAGGGTATTCGAGTACCTAGTATTTCGAATAGTTACTTCGCATTATACAGTCCCTTAGCCTAGCGGTTAGCATGCCTGCCTCTTGCACAAGGGGTCCCAGGTTCGATCCTGGCCGTTGGAGCTTTGTATGTTCTATGAAGGTGCACGTTCATATACACTTTATTCGTTTATATAATATATATATATATATATATATATATATATATATATATATATATATACACATATATGCCTGGACATCCGCAGGCTGTTTACGTTGGTGCCAGACTCTGTCCTGAACGGCCCAACCCTCAGCCTACTACGGAAGGTCCAGGACAACTATGAACCTTCCGTCACGGTCACCGAGAAGCAAGACGCCGCCGAGGTCGCGGAACAAAATGCCTTCTTGGACGCCATTACCAACACGAAGGTCATGCACATAGCCGAGGACTTCCTCAGAAATAAGGGTGAGTGCTTCCAGTGTATGTTAGATATATATATATATATATATATATATATATATATATATATATATATATATATATATATATATATATACTTTCTACTTAACATCTACCAAATTTTGTGGTTTTAAAGTATACAAATCATGTAGATGGAATCCCCAGGTAACGGAGGGTCCACGAAGGTCGTCTACGAGAGACGCCACCTAAACAAACACGTCCGATACACGTGTAGTACGAGTTGGCGTTTATGGTTATGTGAATGCATTTAAACCAATGGCCTATTTACGGTTATGGTTATATTCTATACTTTATTTGGAGCAAACACACGAACGACGTGGAACGTTGTTTACTGTGCTAACGCTTTGGGGTAAAATTGAAATTAGTGGATCGTCACACCCAACTACCCAGCTCCCCCTCCTGGCGTCCTCCTGGTCAGTGACGTCCAGCGATCGTACCAACCTGTGTACTCTCCGTGCCTGGCAACCGTTACAGAACAGAAAACACCCCAAATAACTTGACTAGGAAATACACTCGGCGCTTTAGTGTGGAATTGCTCAGCGACGTAGACGTTTTGAAAGTTTTTTGTCTGTGCACACTTGTCAGTCAACTTCAAGTGATATTTAACAGCATCATCACAACCAGGCACACGTCGTCAAACAGAAAAATTTAGCTCTCGGGCGGCTAAGCAATTTTAGACATGAAAAAGAAAAGATGGAAATCTACTTATTATAAACAACACTTGGAGGGACACGGAAATTTTTCTAATGTCAAAAGTTTACTGATAATGTGTTATACTCAAGCACATAGGGAGATTGCCACTTTGCCATTTATCCAGATGAGGCAGGACTGTCACATTAAGGTAACACGTAGTTACATTATATAATCTAATAACGCAGTACCTGACTGGGACTGTGGCTGAAATAGGATATAAACTAAACTTTACTAAAATAGTAAGGTATCTATTATATTTGAGCTTGATATTTTTAAATAGTGAGTTTTACAGTGGTTTTCATAGCGTTTAGCAACTTTATACTAATTTTTCTCTTTTTTTTTTTTTGGGGGGGGGGGGCTGAGACGGCAGTGAAGCCCTAATCGGTGCCATATTATTAACACACACACACACACACACACACACACACACACACAGCTAGTTTATCGACATACTAGCAGGGTTGACTGTGGACCGACAGCCACAACCAGGATTGGAACTTACGCGCTCGACCGAGGGCGGCCCGTGAATACGTCACGGGAGTCCATATTAATATAGGTGGGCAACGTGACACACTGAGAGCTGAGAAAAGAGTACAGGAGACAACAATGATAACATGGACAGGAGTGTGAAGATGCTAAGACTGTCGTAGCTCACAACTGGTGCAGGGAAGAGATGTGTGAAGCAGGGTATCCGTGGTTTTTCAGCAATAGGGGTGAGACGTTACCGGATTCCGTGCTACTGCCTATTAGGGGAGATGAAGCATCGCTGGAGCCAATGCTGCTGTCGTAGGGACAAAGCGTTGTCGGGTCCCGTGCTGCCGTTACCAGGGATGAGGCATTGCCGAGACCCTTAGGTGCAGCTGTAGTAGTAGGGAGGCGTTGTTGGGCCTCACTGATATTGATATCGGGGATATAAGGCGTTGCCCGATCCCGTGTCGTTGTCCTTGGGAGGTATGAGATATTGTAGGGTCCTGTGACGGTGCTTCTGGAAGAGCTTCTTCCGAAGAAGTGATGCCCGAAGCCCTTAGAGGGGCTGCTGGACTTGGAAGGCAAAGACGTGGTCTCTAACAGCTCCTGCAGGAGGGAGAGGGCGGAAATACATGACGGCTGGAGAAATAAGGACAACTTTATGCCCAGAGATGAAGTGTGGATCATGGCCAGTATGCACATCTCATAAGGTCTACTGATCCTGCGTACAACATTCCCAGGTCTGAGCAAAGATCAGTGATCACTCTCACCATCTGGGTAGGAATACATTAACTATGGTTGCGTGCACTACATGGGTGTGCGCCGGTGAACTGTAATCGTTATAAACACCAGTATTTTCGCCATCTAGAGAGCCCCAAGTGAAGTGTAACCGTGAGCTCTCGAGTAAGGCAGAGACCGCGTCACTCCATTAGCTTTCGCGAATGACAACATAGCCTATCACAATAGCAGAATAATCAGTTGGACCAGGATGGTAGTTAAGAGACCAGATTAATAAATACATAGATATATACCAGAATGACAAGCAGTTTAGAGGAACAACAACAATAACAACAACAACAAAAAGCAAGAAGAAACCATTAAAGTGAAGGATTGGTGGATAGTTTGATACAGAAGTGTGTGTTGATAAACTGGAGGAGGAGTTATGGCACTGTAAGCCACATAGTGCAAACAGGAATGGTCAAAATAATGAGTCATAAGCAGGAAAGGTTTAATTCATAGAGTAAATTAAGAGAGCTAGGTACCTAAAAGACCGTAACAGGATCGGAGGCTCTAAGAAGGACAAGAACCAATGAGATTGAGACATGTTACGCGAAGTGGAAAGAGGTAAGGTAAAAGTAAAAAAAAAAAAAATGGAGGACATGAAATAGGGCCATTTAAGAGGAGGCGAGGGAAATAATATTCAAATGATGGGAAACGGTATGAAACTTGACTGAAGAACCGTGTAGGTGAGAGCTAGCCAGACATTACGGGTGTACTGGGAATCAAATTCAGCAAGGATTGTGGCCCGCTTGATGTATTATCAAAGTGTTGCACAAAAACTATGGGGAAGACGGAGGAGGACCCGGACGAATCCTTTATATGAGAAAAACTATCCACGTCCATAACATTGCAAGATATATATATATACCCTAAGGAACACCGTGACCGACGGAGTCTCCTTCATTACTACATAACCTTATAAAGTAATGTGAAGAACCAGATCAAATATCCGAGAAGAATAATAATGAGTGAATAATCAGGATGGTGCATCATCTGCCAGAGTTAACCACGAAAAGAAAAAACAAAATAAGCGGACAGATTCGCATACGTCAGTGGGACGTCATCCACAACTGAAGTGAACAGACAAACTTTGATCCTCAGGCAAGGAAAGGAGGAGGACCAGCCTCCTGAGGGAGGAGGACCAGCCTCCTGACGTGTGTGCAAGAGGAAGATTCTATGTCATGTTACGTTGTTCACCGACATCACAGTTACGGACATGTCATCGCAGTTGAGTCTTGTCTCCACGCACAGTTACCTTCTACAGTGCAAACACTGCGTACGAAAATCCCCTGCAAGCCGCTTTGGTAACCTTGAATATTCAGACACCTACATGAACATGATTCCACATGGTAACAAGACAGTAACGAAAGAGAAGCACCCAAATGATACGTGAATGTTGTGTACGAAAACACGACTGAATCATATATATATATATATATATATATATATATATATATATATATATATATTTTTTATTTTTTATTTTTTTATTATACTTTGTCGCTGTCTCCCGCGTTTGCGAGGTAGCGCAAGGAAACAGACGAAAGAAATGGCCCAACCCCCCCCATACACATGTATATACATACGTCCACACACGCAAATATACATACCTACACAGCTTTCCATGGCTTACCCCAGACGCTTCACATGCCTTGATTCAATCCACTGACAGCACGTCAACCCCGGTATACCACCTCGCTCCAATTCACTCTATTCCTTGCCCTCCTTTCACCCTCCTGCATGTTCAGGCCCCGATCACACAAAATCTTTTTCACTCCATCTTTCCACCTCCAATTTGGTCTCCCTCTTCTCCTTGTTCCCTCCACCTCCGACACATATATCCTCTTGGTCAATCTTTCCTCACTCATCCTCTCCATATGCCCAAACCACTTCAAAACACCCTCTTCTGCTCTCTCAACCACGCTCTTTTTATTTCCACACATCTCTCTTACCCTTACGTTACTCACTCGATCAAACCACCTCACACCACACATTGTCCTCAAACATCTCATTTCCAGCACATCCATCCTCCTGCGCACAACTCTATCCATAGCCCACGCCTCGCAACCATACAACATTGTTGGAACCACTATTCCTTCAAACATACCCATTTTTGCTTTCCGAGATAATGTTCTCGACTTCCAGACAGTATGAATTATGTACATGTGTATATATGTGTACATTGAGATGTATAGGTATGTATATTTGCGTGTGTGGACGTGTATGTATATACATGTGTATGGGGTGTGGGTTGGGCCATTTCTTTCGTCTGTTTCCTTGCGCTACCTCGCAAACGCGGGAGACAGCGACAAAGAAAAAAAAAAAAAAAAAAAAAATAAATATATATATATATATATATATATATATATATATATATATATACTACGTGGCGCCATTATAATATTTATATTAAATATTTATTATACTTTGTCGCTATATCCCGCGTTAGCGAGGTAGCGCAAGGAAACAGACGAAAAAATGGCCCAACCCACCCACATACACATGTATATACATAAACGTCCACACACGCACATATACATACCTATACAACTCAACTTATACATATATATATATATACACAGACATATACATATATACACATGTACATAATTCATACTGAGTGTAGTTATTCATTCCCGTCGCCACCCCGCCTCACTTGAAATGAAAAACCCCGTCCCCCCGCATGTGCGCAAGGTAGCGCCAGGAAAAGACAACAAAGGCCATATTCCTTCACACTCAGTCTCTAGCTGTCATTATAATGCACCGATACCACAGCTCTCCACATCCAGGCCCCACAAAACTTTTCATGGTTTACCCCAGACGCTTCACATGCCCTGGTTCAATCCATTGACAGCACGTCGACCCCGGTATACCACATCGTTCCAATTCACTCTATTCCTTGCACGCCTTTCACCCTCCTGCATGTTTACGCCCCGATCACTCAAAATCTTTTTCGCTCCATCTTTCCACCTCCAATTTGGTCTCCCACTTCTCGTTCCCTCCACCTCTGACACATATATCCTCTTTGTCAATCTTTCCTCACTCATTCTCTCCATGTGACCAAACCATTTCAAAACACCCTCCTCTGCTCTCTCAACCACACTCTTTTTACTACCACACATCTCTCTTACCCTTTCATTACTTACTCGATCAAATCACCTCACACCACATATTGTCCTCAAACATCTCATTTGCAGCACATCCACCCTCCTCCGCACAACTCGATCTATAGCCCACGCCTCGCAACTATATAACATTTTTTATAATATATATATATATATATATATATATATATATATATATATATATATATATATATATATATATATATATATATATATATTTTTTTTTTTTTTTTTTTTTTTTCATACTATTCGCTATTTCCCGCGATAGCGAGGTAGCGTTAAGAACAGAGGACTGGGCCTTTGAGGGAATATCCTCACCTGGACCTCTTCTCTGTTCCTTCTTTTGGAAAAAAAAAAAAAAACAGTATTATATATATATATTTATATATATATTTATCCCTGGGGATAGGGGATTAAGAATACTTCCCACGTATTCCCTGCGTGTCGTAGAAGGCGACTAAAAGGGGAGGGAGCGGGGGGCTGGAATTCCTCCCCTCTCGTTTTTTTTTAATTTTCCAAAAGAAGTAACAGAGTGGGGCCAGGTGAGGATATCCAAAAAAGGTCCAGTCCTCTGTTCTTAACGCTACCTCGCTAACGCGGGAAATGGCGAATAGTTTAAAAGAATATATATATATATATATATATATATATATATATATATATATATATATATATATATATATATATATTTCACACTATTCGCCATTTCCCGCGATAGCGAGGTAGCGTTAAGAACAGAGGACTGGGCCTTTGAGGGAATATCCTCACCCGGCCCCCTTCTCTGTTCCTTCTTTTGGAAAATTAAAAGAAAAAAACGAGAGGGGAGGATTTCCAGCCCCCCGCTCCCTCCCCTTTAAGTCGCCTTCTACGACACGCAGGGAATACGTGGGAAGTATTCTTTCTCCCGTATCCCCAGGGATAATATATATAAATATATATATATATATATATATATATATATATATATATATATATATATATATATATAACTTCCGAGAAACCTTATCCTACTCGCTGTTCATGAATATAGTTTGGTCGAGTCGTATTCTAACCTTAATACTGGAGCCGCATATTTTCAATTAGCAGTTTCCAAACTCTTGATTCTGTTTGCGCCAGTGCAAGACCCTGCTGCGAACCGGATTAGTTAGGGACAGACCTGATTTAGTATTTATAAATGAATACATATTGAAAGAATTACTTTCAAAGAGACTACACAAACCAGGATGAAGCATACGAGAGAAAACTATGAAGGGTTAACAAGAAACTACTTAAAGAAGGCAGGTAAGGGGTTGCAAAGTTTCAGTAAACCTAGATATATATAGACTTATTGTCATGGGATACTTTGTATTACATCACACGCTGGATTTATTCTCATCCTTGGCTCCTCTGTGCTGTGGGATCCTGCCTGTAACCTGTCACGTTTTCTCGCGGGAAACCCCTGTGGTGATACGCAGCAGCCTCCAGTATTCGGGTGGTGATAGACAAAGCCGTGTGCCTACCACGACCCTGGCCGGACGCTGGGGCAGCTACGAGTGATAACGCGTTTGTCACTTATCAGTACACCACACACACACCCTCCTGCCGGTGCACCAGCCTCCTCCTGTACTTGGGACGTTTACACACAACCGAGAGACAAGAAAATAAGTAATAATCTCTCTCTCTCTCTCTCTCTCTCTCTCTCTCTCTCTCTCTCTCTCTCTCTCTCTCTCTCTCTCTTACTTTCTCAGTTTCTGTCACTGCTGGAGACGCAACGCACTTAAGGAGAAAATTGTACTAGAATTGATGACTATGCTAGTTTTTCGTTCATTACTTATTTATCATTTATAAATCGTTATACGATGTAGTAAAAAAAAAAAAGGTGTCCTAGGTTTCTAGATGGTTAGATATTACACTACACTGACAGATGGACGCTCGTGTGGCAAATAGTTCAATACCAACTTTTACTATAAAAGTTTGAAACATCACAAAGTGCAGAATACGGTAATGCAAAGAAAATAACTCAATGAAATTTTTACGGAAACAAAACGGTACACACAGTATACACAATGGTATCAGTTTTCTAAAACATTACCCTTTCAACAGTCCCTGAATTCTAAAATGCCTCCACACACACACACACACACACACACACACACACACACACACACACACTTTACCCGCAAATAATGAAGGATCGCACACTGGACCAGGTGCAGTGTAATCCAACCTAGACCAGATCTCATTAAACAAAATTGGACAGGGCAGTAGAGTCGAAACCTCGCTTTGAAATATTTGGGATTTGGGGGATATTACTCGATATGTGTAAGATACTTACACATATCGAGTAATATCCCCCAAATCCTAAATATTTCAAAGCGAGGTTTCGACTCTACTGCCCTGTCCAATTTTGGTCACAAAATACTTCTCTATAAATGTTGACACCATTACACATCAGCCATAACATGTATCCCCACATGAAAAATAAATGGAACAAATAATACTAAAGTATCAGAAACCATCAAACAAAAGACGTGTATTGTGCGAGTGAGATACATCACATATTTCAGAGGATATTCACAAGTTCGTCATTCGCATATGGTCTAAGGATCTGTTGAATTTTCGTCATCCAACACAACTCCCACGTGAGACCGGCTCCCGTGAGGTATTCGTTGTTATTATTGGAGGTGGTGTGGGTAACTTGCCTCCCAGGCAGACCCCGGTCCTGAGTCACTGGTAGGAGGTACCGCCTTCATCACGTCACCTGGAAAGAACGTCCCCAAATCGCACGATCCATCATCAGTGTACGAGTTATTACGTACCAGCAAAAATGGAGAGCAAACCCATTTTCATTCTCTTTCGATAATATACTCCGAGGTAAACAACGTAAGTCGCTGAGAAAATCGAGTTATAATGAAAGCGAACGTCAAATAATTTTCAGATATGCTCCATATAAACGAAACCACAGGGAAAATACGTACAACATGCAATTATTTAAGACGGGACTCAAAGAGTTTTCACAGTTGACACGGTGTTCCACAAGTCCTGAAGCGTTTATCTTATACGTAGTAAGATATGTCACTGATGTTTACCCCCTCCATATAAACGAAACCACAGGGAAAATACGTACAACATGCAGTTATTTAAGACGGGACTCAAAGAGTTTTCACAGTTGACACGGTGTTCCACAAGTCCTGAAGCGTTTATCTTATACGTAGTAAGATATGTCACTGATGTTTACCCCCTCTTATCAGAAAAGGAAATTAGTGGAAGACCTTTAAATAGCGACAGGACGTGCGCGCCAACCACGAAGGACGCGACACACCACAAGTTCTAGCTTGTGATGAAGCTAGAACTATCTTCGGCAGATGCTAGGATTGAGCAGCACTTGATTAATCTGATGGGCAGCAGTAGGGTAAGACCAAGCGTCTGCTACAGAGGGAGTGCCAGGTAGGCAGCCAAACACGGCCGAGACGTCAAACTCACTGTACTATTACCTCTGCACTCGTTGAAGACACGGATCTTCACGCCCTCCTCTCCCACCCTTACCACTTTGCCTCCAACATCCATTCCAAGCCAGATGTCCCGACAAACAACGACCAAGGGACACACACACACACACACACACACACACTGAGACATCCGACAGAACGAAGATAAAACACTTGACAAGCTCACACATATCGTCTACTACTGCTTCTGCTTTGATTATTCGCAGGGTGTTATATCACGTCCGGTCAAGCTGGAAAGTCGGAGAATCGTCGTTATAAAGAACCCGAGGAGAAAAAAAAAAGGGGAGGGGGAGGGGGTGAATCCTTTGGAAAGCCATCTCAAGACGCGGGTGGGGTGTTAACCGGGTCGATGGAAGACGCACTTACCGCTGTCAGAAAAGATCGCCAAAAGAGGGACTAGACCTGTGTCGTGGAAGGTCGACCAGCAAAACGAACACGGACACTTTATTACGTCATGTGCATATATTACCACGTACACCTGCGGCTACAAGATACCATCTCGACATACAAATAAAGGAACCGTGTCAGTGGCGGGTTGGCTGACGCTCAAACACTGACCGACCCACTAGAATGCTCACGGAATACAGTTCGGTATACGTTGCCGCCTTAGACCTAATTCTTATAATCTACAGGACACAGAGTAATGCTGACCGGGGAGAACATCGAGGTCTTGAGCTGTTCAGATGACCTAACTCTTCGTCACTTACATAAAGGATGATATCTAAATGTACAATCTTCATCATATCACCACGTCACATAATGGACTATGGTTCATCGATGTGACACGAGTAAATTAAACACGCGTTATTATTTTCTCATTAAAGGGTTGATAATGCTGAAGCGCACTCTGGTTCCTCTCCCATGTCATTATCTGAAACCCTCCCTTACCTGAAATACAGCAACTGAAAGCCATCCTCTCAATATGAAGTCTATACGAAAAAATTTTGAACGTCACACTCTATATACAACACTGGAAAAAATTTCTATGCCCTTCCCACAAAAAAAAAGTGGCAAGGTTGGACCACATTTTGTCTGCTTGACTTACTTCGGCGTCTGAAACACCGAAACAGTTTAAAATAGTATTGCTTCCCTCAGTATACCTAGACATCAGACATCAATGTAATTTTAATGATAAACGCTGACTGTTAGATATAATTACATTATCTAACACATATACCATCAAGTAAATCATAAAAAAAAAAAATCAGATCATTTTAACACACGAGAATGTGAGTTTCTGACATTTTCCACCATCATAAACAGCGTTAAAGGAACCCAGCAATCTATTGCTGTCTGAATTCCTTTGTATTGTTGCACGTTTCCCCCCCGTTGAACATCACTGGGTCTTAATTAGTCTCGGAAGAACGAATCTCTGGGCCAAGTTGTAAAAGTGTTTCCCGCTCCTCTTTCCTTCCCTCCACCTCTGATACGTATATCCTCTCTAGTCAGTCTCTCCGTCAGCCTTTTCAGTAAGCTTACCCTTATTACCACACCCCTTTCCCCAACACAGTCATCCCTTACATAATCAGTTCGCCTCCCACCACATATCGTCCTCATACATTAATTTTCCAAGACGTCCACATTCTTCCTTTCTCTACTGTCGAAGGATTACTATAACCTCAGACATGCGCAGTTCTGGCTTCACCTCCCACACATTCGTTAATGCACTCAGAATCTCAATCTCCTCTCCCATCCTTATTCAGCCCCCACTTTTCCATTCGCTGCCACGTCAACTCCCAGGTAATACCTAATGCATTTCAAATACACCATGGTGCTCCTCATTCAAACGCACACTAGCCATCCTGTTTCATCCCCCCTGCTGAATCTCGTAGCCTGTCCTTTTCCACACACTTCCAGAGTGGATTTCCCACTTTTGGAGCTTCTCTGTAAAGTATGCCACTAGAGCAATGTCATATACAAAGAGCGATCGATTCATCTCCATTCTTCCCTACCCTACCCACAGCATACTGAAGAGCTGCCCCTAGCCCTATGACCCATGCTGCATTTACCTTCCTCAACGCCCCGTCCAATATAAAAAAGACTGAAGGACCATGCCGCAAAAACACCTCCACTAGGAACTACTTAACTTCTCCCCTTTGTCCTGGTAAACATGCCTTTCCTCTATATTAGCAGCAATTTCTACAAGACCTCTTTGTCAACCCTCTCACATGCTTTCTCCAGATCCATAAATGCTACATATAACTAAAAAAATTTTCTCCAGCAATATTTCATGCAAATCTTTCAAGGTAAACGCTTGATTCACACATCCTCTACCACTCCTAATGACACTGTGTTACCTCCAGTCAAATGTTCTCTGTATATCACTTCATCGCCACCTACCCATAAACTTTACTAGGAATAATGAATAAAATCATACCTTTGTAATTCAAGCTCTCATGCAACTCATCTTGGGACGTACATACTTTGGGTAGCCTAACTGATCATCAACACCGTCACTCCCCCCCCCCTCCCCCGGCCTAAACAAAGGAAAAAAAAACGCAATTTCAACTGTCGTTCTGCCACACATCATCTCACGTAAGGCTTTCATTGCCTATTCTCTTTTCACCGTACTCATTCTCTCCTCATGCCAAAGCATCCCAAACACACCACACCTGCCACTATCATCTAACTTGAATAATAATAATAATAATAATAATAATAATAATAATAATATTATTATTATTATTATTAGTTATTTATTATCATTATTTTCATTAGTACTACTACTACTACTGCTGCTATCACTATTTTTTTTCCATACTATTCGCCATTTCTCGCATTAGCGAGGTAGCGTTAAGAACAGAGGGCTGAGCCTTTGAGGGAATATCCTCACTTGGCCCTCTTCCCTGTTCCTCTTTTGGAAAATTAAAAAACGAGAGGGGAGGATTTCCAGCCTGCCGCTCCCTCCCCTAGTAGTCGCCTTCTACGACACCCAGGAAACACGTAGGAAGTATTTTTTCTCCCCAATCCCCAGGGATATTATTATTATTATTGTTATTATCATGACACGCTTGCATTGTCAGATATCCCGCCATGAACTGCGAAGGGATCCGTAAAACGCGAACAGGATTTTGTCGAAAAGTTTCTTATACCACGTATGCTGGAGTGTGTACGACATGGAACAATATGCACAGCCTTATATATATTGGGAAAAATTTTAAAAGGTACCATAATATTTGCCAAAAGCATATGCGAGTTTCTCATATCTTCCAATATCACACACACACACACACACACACACACAATATCCTATGCAAATATATGAAACTGAGTCAACGTCTCACGCCCCGAGGGACAGTACCCCATTATGAAAATTGTCAGTACTTATTGTTCTTGTGTTATCTTTCGGTCAAAACTGTGTCCCCTCAGACAGACAACAGACGCAGGGGTGACAAAAATTTTCTACGTAAATTACTTGTAATTGCAGTACAACAGTACGATCAGTCAGTAATCAGAACAACTTATTATGTCTGCTATCTCTACCATTAGTAGCTTATCATCATTCCTGTCACTAAGAATTGCTTATTCTAATTTCCTTAATTTCTTCATGTGAGGAAAAATTTCTTTTGGTGACTCGTATTCAAAAACGCTAAAATAACTCTCATAATGTTTTTTCAATAACTTTATGTAAATATGAAACTGTACCGAGTCTACTTAAAAAAAAAAATTAGGAAACTTCATCTGCACACCTTCTGAAGCGGATGATATATGAAAATCTAGTGAAAACAAAAGAATAAATCGTTCCATATTTCTTTTCTAAAATCTATGCGTTACAAAGAAGTCATCATGAAAACTTCACAAGCATTTTTCGTAGAAATCGCCGACTCAGATGAAACCCCCAAGGTCACCAGTCCTCACACATTTTAAATGATTTCATGGCACAGTCGACATTCTGCTTCAAAAAAAATTTATTTCATTGTTTGCTTTAGCTCATAAGGAAAACATCTTGTTAGTGTCATGCACATGCAAATGTACCAGAGGTAAGTATACCATAAGACTACGAACACTTGCGTTGAAATCATAACAGCTGCCCGGAATGACTCAGCCCACAGGGAGAATGAAAGGAAACTCAAGCTGGTTAGTAGTTGCCCACATTCTCCTACATTTTTGTAACTGCTAATATAATGGACCCCTATATCAAAATATATCCAAAATGACTCTAATACCATACATTCACGCTTGATTCTCATTCGCATATCAAAAGACGTATGAAGCCCTCTGAATAAAAATTTAGATAATATATATCGATGAATGGCAAGAATGGCCACGAAACAAATGACTGTCCCGGGAGAGCTAAAACGTGCTATAAGTTCACGAGACCAGAGTAAAATGGCCTTTACCTCACTTCTACAATACAGCTAGGATCCCTCGACCTCTAGCCTATAAGAAGTTTATTGTAGTATCTTATAAATCAAGTATACCAAGGAATTCCACATATAGAGCTGCACATTTTTTAATAACGATCAAAGAGCAGAAAATTACTATAGACAAAGCCTTTTCATCAACGAACTTATATAAACAATAACATAAGCGTTATAATATAATACAGAAGTTTCGAATCAGAAAACAATGTCAAACAGCGCTACGACTAAGCTGTACCTCCCAGCGGGTCAGTATGAACAAAGGACCAACAGCCAACACACATCCACGGAGGAGCTGTGTGTGTTTGGGTGCAGATCAGAATTCCAAGCAAGCGCTGCAGTGTTACATGTCGAAAGTGAGGACGAGCTGAGCTAGATTACAAGAAAACACCAGGCGTAAGGACAGTAATTACTGTTAGTGCAACAATCGTAGAAGGGAACATGAAGTGGAAGATTATGTGGCTGATCCTGCTATGTGCAGTGGCAGGCAAGTTTAAAAATCGGTACTTGTATAATGCTACGGCATGGGATTTACAGCATTTCATATTAATTGTCAGTCACTTTCTGGGGTCAGTTTCTACATTTTGAATTAATCACATTCTTTTGATTATGTTATATATATATATATATATATATATATATATATATATATATATATATATATATATATATATATATATATATTGGAAAGGATCACAATTTTGCGTGATCAAGTATATTCGTAAGAGTCCACGGGGAAAATGAAACAAGTTCCCAAGTGCACTTTCGTGTAATAATCACATCAGGGGAGACAAAACAGAAGTATAATAGTCAGTTGATATACAACGAAGAGACGTAGCTAGTGTCCAAGACAGACAACGAGCGTATCATACATGAACTTATTATTTTACAAATTTTATCAACAATAAAGTTATCCAATTTGCATAGACCATCACTAATATTAAAATTATAATTCTTTGTGTATTTGATAATAGAAGATTCAGTTATATTTCTCGTGGTAATAGAGGTAATAACCGAGATGGCATTACTCTAGTCAATACAATGATCATAGTCTTTAATGTGATTAAACAAGGCATTTGATTCTTGTTCCGTTCTTATACTATATTTATGTTGCTTAATTCTAACAGGAAGATCCTTACCAGTCTGCCCAACATAAACCTTATCACAATTTCTGCATGGCACTTTATAGATGCACCCAGGAGAATTTTCTGGTGAAGTCCTGATTAAGACATTCTTTGTAGTATTATTACTGTTGCTGAAGGCAACATTTACATTAAAGGATGTAAGCAACATGGGAAGTAAAGTAAAATCATTATTAAAAGGGAGAACTAAAAGATTCTTGGTGTCAATGGGAGGTTTGGGCTCAACTCTATAAAACGATTTCTTTGCTAACTTAAGGGATTTATCAATGAATGATCTAGGGTACTTTAACGTAGATCCAATTGAATATATCTTCTCAAACTCATCATCAATGTACTCTGGACTGCAAATACGTAATGCCCTAAGGAACATAGATTGAAATGATGATAATTTAACTCTGTCATGTTGAAATGAGTAATAATGGATATATGAGCATACATCGGTAGGTTTTCTGTATATGCTAAACTTAAACTTGTTCCCTTGCCTATGGATCATGCAATCTAAAAGTGGTAGCATACCATTATTTTCATTTTCTACAGTAAATCTGATGGAAGGTACTAAATTAAGTAAGGGGAGAAACATTTGTAAATTTACATTTGTTGGCCAATCACAAAGAACATCATCTACATACCTAAACCAAATTGCATTAGAAGGTAAGATATCTTTTAGTAAATTTGTTTCAAAAAATTCCATATAAAGATTACTTAGTACAAATGAAAGAGGGTTACCCATTGCCATACCAAATTTTTGAGCATAATAATCTCCATTTAATTGAAATACACAGGCTTTTATACATAATTTTATCAGTTCAGTGAAAACAGACTTTGAAACAGGTAAATGAATATCATCCGAGACATCAAATAAATATTCTAAAAGGTCATCAACTGGAACTTTTGTGAACAGTGAGGAAACATCAAAGCTAACAACAAGCTTAACGATATCAATGTTAATTTTGATTTCAAATTTGTCAGCTTTGATGTTTCCTCACTTTTCACAAAAGTTCCAGTTGATGACCTTTTAGAATATTTATTTGATGTCTTGGATGATATTCATTTACCAGTTTCAAAATCTGTTTTCAATGAACTGATAAAATTGTGTATAAATGACTGTGCATTTGAATTCAATGGAGATTATTATACTCAAAAATTTGGTATGGCAATGGGATAGCCCTCTTTCACCTGTACTAAGTAATCTTTCTATGGAATTTTTTGAAACAAAATTACTGAAAGATATCTTACCTTCTAATGCAATTTGGTTTAGGTATGTTGTAGATGATTTTTTTGTGTTTGGCCAACAAATGAAAATTTATAAATATTTCTCCCCTTACTTAACAATTTAGTACCTTCCATCAAATTTACTGTAGAAAATTATATTATTAGTATGCTACCATTTTTAGATTGCATCATCCATAGGCAAGGAAACAAGTTTAAGTTTAGCATATACAGAAAACCTACCAATGTATGCTTTTTTTTTTTTTTTCTTTTTTGCTTTGTCGCTGTCTCCCGCGTTTGCGAGGTAGCGCAAGGAAACAGACGAAAGAAATGGCCCAACCCCACCCCCATACACATGTATATTTATACGTCCACACACGCAAATATACATACCTATGCTCATATATCCATTATTACTTATCCCAACATGATAGTTAAATTATCATCATTTCAATTTATGTTCCTTAGGGCATTACGTATTTGCAGTCCAGAGTATACTTATGATGAGACTGAGAAGATAAATTCCATTGGATCTAATTTAAAGTACCCTAGATCTTTCACTGATAAATCCCTCAAGTTAGCAAAGAAATCATTTTATAAGAGTTGAGCCCAAACCTCCCATTGACACCCAGAATCTTTTAGTTCTCACTTTTGATAATAATTTTACTTTACTTTCCATGGTGCTTACATCATTTAATGTAAATGTTGCCTTCGGCAACAATAATACTACAAAGAATACCTTAATCAGGAATTCACCAAGAAATTTTCCTGGGTGCATCTATGAAGTGCCACGTAGAAATTGTGATAAGTTTTATGTTGGGCAGACTGGTAAGGATCTCTGTTAGAATTGAGCAACATAAATATAGTATAAGAACGGTACAAGAATCAAATGCCTTGTTTAATCACGTTAAAGGCTATGATCACTGTATTGACTGGAGTAATGCCATCTCAGTTATTAACTTTATTGCCACGAGAAATATCATTGAATCTTCTTTTATCGAATACACAAAGAATTATAATCTTAATATTAGTGATGGTCTATACAAATTGGATAACTTTATTGTTGATAAAATTTGTAAAATAATAAGTTCATGTATGATACGCTCGTTGTCTTTCTTGGACAATCGCATGTTTACCAAATGGCATCCTAGCTACGTCCCTTCGTTGTATATCAACTAACTGTTATATTTCTTCTCTCTTGTGTCTCCCCTGATGATGTGATTATTACACGAAAGTGCACTTGGGGACTTATCCTGTTTCGTTTTCCCCGTGGACTCTTACGAATATATATATATATATATATATATATATATATATATATATATATATATATATATATATATATATATATATATATATATATAATCGCTCTAGAATTCCCCTTTAAGGACCTTGATGTAACCCGGGATTTCTTTCCAGGAGCTCTTGCAGCTTCAAAGCAGCGCTGCTTTTAGTATGGACTCTGTGGAGTGAAAAGTTCTTTGACGAGACTCCTGCTAGTGATACAGATTCGTCAAAGGTGATTTTTCGCTCCCACAGTACCCTCGTACAGGCGGAGTCCGGTAATATATATATATATATATATATATATATATATATATATGTGTGTGTGTGTGTGTGTGTGTGTGTGTGTGTGTGTGTGTGTTACCGGACTCCGCCTGCTTGAAGTTACGTCGCCAGTTAAACTCACTTCTGGTAGGCTGTATCACTGGAAGTAGTCCCGTCAAAAAAGTAGTCTAAATCTTCCTGCTACTGGAAGTAGCACAGCCTTGGGTTGCAGGAGCCTGTAGTGAGTCCTGGGTAACAAGAGAACTATTTCATAGAAATAAGTCCTGGGATATATATATATATATATATATATATATATATATATATATATATATATATATATATATATGGTAAGGATTAATGTTAATATTGAAATTATCAAATGTAATCATAATTTTCTTGTGGTGTAACCGTGTTCTTTCAGAGATGTCATCTACTAGATTTGTCTTTGATCTGTAATTTTGTGATGTGGATTGCCTTATTCGTTTGTGGGTATGGTAGTACTTTAAGCCGCGCGGTGCCAATTGCTTTAGATATTGAGTAAGTTTGGTTTGGAATACGGAGCGTGTAACTTGAAACAATTAATATATTTTTGTAAGAGTGATAGTGGTCAGGGTTAAGGTCAATAAAATAGTAGGATCGACCTAAAAGTTTATGAAACAAATGTAGGATATCAACAGAATCTGTGAAAACCTCACTTCACCTCCCCTATCAGCGATACACTAGTAGAATATCATCAAAATTTGTGAAAACCTCACTTACCATCCCCTTACAGCGATATTTACCTTTACTTAAATTTATAGTACTTGAAACTTTCATGAAAACTAAGAATTTCCGTCACATACTTGGCTACTGACGTCACACTGAAGGTTATATCTGTACGAAGATACCGATGTTTCAGGTAAATTTCGCGTGCTATGGGTAAATTTTGCTCTTTTCAGGGGTTCTGCTGATTTACTGAACGTCTGTGTATGATAATTAAGAATCACTTATCATCCAGTTTATATGAAAAATAAGGTAATTATCGCCAGCCTTTGGGGCGAATTGGATGCTTAAAAATAAGTATTATGAGATCAGAGGATTTTCTTTTTCTAACAGCCTTTAGATAGAGATTTCATAACATTAAAAACCTGACTGCAATAATCAATGGGTTGTTTAATAAATCACATTAGTATCCTTTGGCAAAGAATATTTCTACGTTATAGATATGGGTCATCGTTTTAAGAGGGTGAAACGGAAAAGGTTTCACTGGTCACTCGCGGAACTGTAATTATAAAGTACGCATGAATTAACATATAATCTTTTAGAGGGGTCAAAAGGGGTATGAATAACTAAAAACATCGTAAGTGTCTTGAAGAAAGTTCAAAATAGCCCCATCGCGTGCCCCCAGCAATACGCCCCTTCTTTCACCTACTGTAAATTTACGTTAGACAATTTTTTTCTGATCTTCATAACCCTCACCATTCGCCTTTTTTTTTCATTAATTATACAGTGTTGCACTTTACGCTACGCCACTTATCCAGTTATCTAAACAGCACACTACCATTTCACAGGAAATCACTCAATATCCAAAGCTATTACTGCCACTTGGCTTAAGTTACCCGTTTGCGATGCGTTAATACCATACCCCTTTGTCATCTGTACCACCATACTCGTTTGTGATGTTAAAAGTTCGTGATGTGTATTTTCTAAATTATTTGTGGTATGTGTTAATGTTCGTTAACTGAACATGTGATTCGTCTTTGAAGACTGACAGTATCTGTTTGTAATGTGTTATGTCATATTCGTTCGTTACGAAATACCTTATTCGTCTTTGATGTATTACCTTGTTTTTTTTTTTTCACAAGAAACTGCGTTTGTCTGTGATGCGTGGTAATATACTGTGATGTGAACCATGTATTCGTGTGTGACGTCAACTTTCATGTTCCGTTGTGATGTGAATATACATTTACTTGGAATGCGTTCAGTACGTCTGTGTTCCCGTCTTGTGTTACCATCTCAAACGCTGGTAATTATATATATATATATATATATATATATATATATATATATATATATATATATATATATATATATATCAAATACAGCCAAGGATGGATTGCTGTCTCCAAGCGTGAGGAGCCGTCAGCGACCTTGCTAACCATGCACCAAATGCCGTATCTTATTACTTGTACCCAACATCCGTTAATGGATAGTTCAATATAGCCTCAGTGCTGTAGCATCATTTTTACCATTAAATTATGAACAGCACATTGGTGTATGGTTAGCAGTGAAGAGCTGCGCCCAGGGTGATCGCGTTGGTCATCCCCTTCCACAGGTATTCACGGTTGTATGGGTGGAAGCAAAACCGCGAAGACCGTCCCACCCACACCCAGGACCATCCCACCTACAACCAAAATCGCCACACCTGTCACCGAGCCAGTGATCAGAGCGGTCACGGCCCCTGCCAACGTCAATCACGCAGGTACGATAAACCAAACCGAAAATGGACCTACGAGAATCGTAAATGTGAGGATGTACGAACACAACGGTAAAACTGCAACTTTTGCGAATGTTATTAACTCATGATTCTACAGGAGCATGTTACTCCTAGTTCGATGGTAACTGCATGTAAGAGGGACCTACCAAGCACATAAGGGAAAGGGCGAAAACTTACATACTATGAAGAAAAAGGAGGAAAAGTTATGTATGTACTAAGGGAAATAGGAATAGCATTTGATAGAATTCACTGATTCAGTAATCCTGCTAGAGCACCCCGAATTTGGTGTTAATCAATATAATTTCTCCGTTTGATCTTTGCAACCTACTGGTCGCAAGATTTAACAGTTTAAGGAGAAAATCAATGATATCTCAAGGTTCATTAGATACCTAACGTGACCATGATTCCCATATAGACTTGTACTGCACAGCTTACTGCATGCAACTGTCGTGATATATAACGTTTAGACCTCAATTGGTGCCATCAGTTTTCCACAGTTCTTTTGGTCAGAACATGATCAACTTATAACTTAACAACTATCACAGACATGGCCACATACACACTCACACCAACAAGTATTATCCTTAACACACATATACTTAAAAATAAATTCATAACGCAAGAACCAATAACAAGTGGAGATTCTCGGTAAGTCGGCTTTAAGTGTGTTTGTCAATGAACACCAAACGTAAGTATGAGGTAAAGAAATTAATAAAGGCAGCTTTCCACTAGGACGTGCAAGAGCAGGAGGTTTAATCCAAATAAACTGTATCGTGTATGGAACAGACTGGACTCTGAACATGGCGTTTGGGTAATGGGATACAACAGACAAAAAATACCTTACCTACCCCGAAACAGTCACACCATAAGAGGTTAACTGCTTTCAAACAAAAGAAATTAAAATCTTATGTGTGTCACGTTCATCAACCGCTGGTAGGGTTTTAAGTAAATCTCCAGCTTTGTCTTCCCACATGAAACACAGAGACCTTATGGAAGAAGTCCATCAACATGTATCAAGAATGGGTACCAGAATTAGGAGGAATGAGCTCAGGAGAAGCCCACAGACTACCCACACTAAAGGGAATAAGATTATGGGAAAGTTGATGCACGCCCTAAGGTTTCCTATCAGTCTTGATTATATCTAGGGTGATCGTCCCTTGGAATTATTAAGGAATGTGTTAACTTTGTTTTGTTTTGTTTGCCGAGTCGGCATGGGAAAAGAGGCCCTTGTCAAGGCCATCCATCAATGTTAGATATACATGTATACCCTAGCTAGCCTGATCCTGATACCCATTTTGTCGACCAGCTTCCAAGGGTTGGATGAACAGATGGGATGACTAGACCTACTGCCGCTACCAGTATTCGGACCTAGGCCCTCGACCCTGGGCGGCCCGCAAATGCATCACGGTCAGGAATGCTTACCGCTACACTACAAAGTCCATAATTATGAACACAACTAAGGGCCACAATTGCTAGCTGACCAAGACGACAACAGAAACAATTAAGAGAAAATAAAACGTCATATGGACAAGCCAAGTAGAATATCTGTGTTATTGTTTCACATACTGTTTTTTGCTATTGTGAACTAAACTATACAAGTTATGCATGGACACATTTACCTCGTACAGATTCATGATGCTCTTCGTATATTCAAATCATGCTAGTAAGAAGTGTTCCAGAGTTTGATTGCAAGGGATGTTTAGAGGAACTGTCTACATTGCTTAAATAATCAGCTATGATCCTATCATGTGTATGTTACATGTCAGTTCTGATAAATCTTGTTTTGATCAACACTTTGTGTTAACAGTATTATCGCTTTTGCTACATTCATCTCTATCTTCTAAAAAATATAACTGGAGTTCCATCACATACTGGTCTTTTTTCCTGTTATTTCACTATGACCAACATGGCTGAGGATCTCGGTATCTCGTTGAGGTAACACTGTCAAGTATGTTTATACTTTCACTGATAGAATACTTTATATTTGATAATGATTATTTTCAAAATAATCCATGAAAGTGCATCTAAAGTTAATGTGAAAGAAGTTTCTATGAAAATCTTTTTGGGTAAAACTGTAAAAAAAAGTTTGTTCTATATAAATGAAAAGAAATAAATTTCAAAATATTTCACGAATACATATTGCAGTGTAAAGGTGCCTGAGATCTATTTAGGCGAGCAAATTTTGAAAATATTAGACACAAAATTCGCAATACCAATTGGACAAAACTTCTTGACATTTACACATTTGAGGAAATGTGGAATAATTCTAAAAACACACTACTGAAGATTGAAAATAAACAAATTCCATGAATTACAGTGAATACAAGAATAAAAGGACATTCGCCAAAAGAAGAAAATGTATAAGAAATTCAAAGAAATAGGAACCGTTGAAAGTCACCAGGAATGAATCAAAATCCAAAGAGAGTGTAAGGTCATGAGACAGAGTAAATGTGAGGTAGAAAAAAGAAAAAAGAATTTCCTTGAAAGTTAAGAATAATCCTAAGGAATTCTTCAAATATATAAGACAAAGGAAGACAGTAAAACAAGGAATTGGACAATTATGAAACAAACATAACACACTAACTACTGACAAAAAGGAAATTGCTACCATACAAAATTATTCTTTCAACTCCAGATTCACAACTGAAGAAACATCTTGAATACCACAATCAATGAAGAGTTGAAGGTTAGAGAAATAAAGAGCTCTGAAGTACTTGAATACCTAAATAAAAAATCCTAATAAATCCAACGGCCCAGATAACTTTGCTCCCATAACAAAAACATCCAACAAATCTTTAACAGATGGGTTGGTGCCAACTGACTGGAAACTAGCAAATGTTACTTTTATATACGAAAAAGGATACAAACAGTGTGCCTTGAACTACCGTCCAATTAGCCTTACGGTCAGTGTTAGGTAGAATGATGGAAAAAATAATGAGAGATAAAAGTATATTGTTTCTAGAACAAAATTATATCACACAGCCAACACAGTTTCCTTAACAGAAGATCCAGCCTGACGAACTTGCTGGAATTTTATTATGTTATTAATCAGAATTGGGATGCAAAATTAGTATAATATAGTATATTTAGATTTCCAAAAGACTTTCGATACAGTACCTCACAAGAGACTTTTACATAAACTCAAAGCACATGGAATGTGTGAAGAACTCTGTACATGGATCAGACTAGCTTACTGGAAGAAAGCAGTGTGTAGTATTAAATGTTGAAGCTTCAGACTGGTTGGACGTAACAAGTAGTGTGCCACAGGGGTTGGTCCTAGGCCCAATTCTTTTCATAATACACATTAACGAACAAGAACTCTTGTCTCATATCTAAGTTCTCCATTTATGATGAAGATACTAAACTAGGAGGTAGAGCTGTAAATTTGCTGGACTGCGAAATGATTCAAAGATATCCTGACTTACTAGCAGAGTGGTCAGACATATGGTAAACGAAGTTTAATGTAGACAAGTACGAAGGAGAAAAGGATATACATTACGACTGCAAACTGTTTGGAATCTCTCTAACTAAAGTAAATGAAGAAAAGGACCTCGGAGTTGTCATTAGCAACAATCTAAACAGAGTCAAGCAGCAAGTAAAACAGACAACCAAATGTTAGGTCTCATAGCCAGGAACATAGATTACAAGGTACCAGATACAATTCTCACACTTTATAATTCTTTAGTAAGACCACACATCCAGTTTTGGTCCCCAAACTTAAAAAAATATGAAGAAAAATTAGAGCAAGTACAAAGTTGTGCAACAAAATTGATACCAATCTTTATAAATCTGACATACAAAGAAGGGCTAAAATGATTAGATCTCCCTTAAAAAATGTAGACTTCATGGCAATTTAATCCAAGTTTTCAAAATTTTGAGCAAGTTCGATAAAGGAAATCACGAACATCTTTTTGAAATGTAAGAAAATACGGTTATCAGGACATGTAATAAAACTAAAAAGCTAAAAGATGTAGTGCGCATGTGAGAAAAAGCTTAGCCTATAGGTGTGTTGAACATTGGAATAAGTTACCATCAGACGTGGTGAAAAGACTATAAAAGCCATTAGAACCCGTTTAGATAAATATTTTATTAATTCAGGTGTACTCTTAAGTAAGTGCTTGAAATAAACTGCGTATACAACAGCGGTAACAGGGACAGTGAAAGGCTAATGTGCAGCAGTAGGGAGTTAGTGGTAGCTTAAAAAAATGATGAGTCGAATTACATTATCTTTTCAATCTGAATTTTTTTTTTCCAGGCAACCCAGTCATAGGCCAATCAAGCCTCCTGTTGTGTTTTTCTCATGTAAATTAACATGCAAACTGTTTTCTTGTTCATTTTCAGTGACTTGCAGTATCGATATAAATTGTGGGAAATGAACATGGATATCTAAGAGCAAATAGATAATTTTCTTTGTCCATCTTTGAGTTCCTTTGGTAAATCTACATTTTACCATCAGATAATATGGTTATGCCACTCATACAGACATTCTAATGCCCAGTAACTAATGGCTTGTCTACAGCGTTTGTCGACATACACTGCAGCCATCCCTCCCTTTCACTTGTCACTACTAGGCTTGTGTCAGTATTATGACATGCTTAAATCAAAGAGACTACTATCATTTTTCCAACATAATACAACTGTGGTATCTTATTGGCAGAGACTGACCACATGCAATGGGAACCATGGAGATTTTGCAATTTCATGATCTTCTGGGACTCAAGTAAACCCAAAGTACGACTTCAGTGCATAACACAGTCAAATAACGAACTTGCCAACTTCACAAAATTAAAAAATGTAGCATTTATTTTTCAGAGGATCTATCAATTTCATTACTGCATCTTGTGTTGTAACTCAGTACCTTGATGTTGAAGTTCTACACACAACCAGCTACTGCCTCTGCAATATTGTAGGATTACACCTTAGTTTTTGTAGTCTGTCTGGATTGTAGCTCTTGAAAATCAGGCTCCCATTCTATGCCTTTTAGAAACATTCTTTATTCTGAATCTAATTTACAAGTACTCCTCAAAAGATTATGTTTTTGTAAAACTGTTATGTACTACTATATATATATATTCACCTCCCTAACAACCCCATCCATAAACAAATGAAACAACCATGGAGACATCACACACCCCTGCCGCAAACCTACATTCACTGAGAACCAATCACTTTCCTCTCCTCCTACACGTACACATGCCTTACATCTTCGATAAAAACTTTTCACTGCTTCTAA